>NC_141824.1:2616012-2643512 GCF_982586985.1 Callionymus lyra
AGCTTCATCAACACATCACTACCATCTAGTGGACTCTGAAGATAATGACACTGTTTCATGAAGCTTCATCAACACATCACTACCATCTAGTGGACTCTAAAGATAATGACACTGTTTAATGAAGCTTCATCGACACATCACTACCATCTAGCGAACTCTGAAGATAGTGACACTGTATCACGAAGCTTCATCAACACATCACTACCATCTAGTGGACTCTAAAGATAATGACACTGTTTCATGAAGCTTCATTGACACATCACTACCATCTAGCGAACTCTAAAGATAGTGACACTGTATCACGAAGCTTCATCAACACATCACTACCATTTAGTGGACTCTGAAGATAATGAAACTGTTTCATGAAGCTTTATCAACACATCACTACTATCTAGTTGACTCTGAAGATAATGACACTGTTTCATGAAGCTTCATCAACACATCACTACCATCTAGTGGACTCTAAAGATAATGACACTGTTTCATGAAGCTTCATCGACACATCACTACCATCTAGCGAACTCTGAAGATAGTGACACTGTATCACGAAGCTTCATCAACACATCACTACCATCTAGTGGACTCTGAAGATAATGACACTGTTTCATGAAGCCTCGTCGACACATTACTAGTCAAAGGACCTCATTTTCTGAATGAATGCAGGATCTGCAGACTCACAGCAGGGAGCCTCTGGTTCGACTGAAGCTTGGCGAAAACTCTTAAGAGCAAAGCTGGAGTTTCCTCCGAGGCTCTCCATGAACATAGTTCACAAAATATACTTATTCCGTTTGTCTTTATGTGTCCTCAGACCGAGTATATTTATAGAAACACTTTACATTTAGGTTCAATATCTTCCACAGATATAAACAGCAGGAGTCATGTTGAGGTGAGATCGTACAGTTGCCAGACACGGGGACTGTAGACGACAGTAGAAACACTGAGTCTCCTTAAAATACCACAGTTTTCTTTTCATGTCAGCTCCATCAGCAGCACTGCTGGATGATCGGGATCCTGACATGACAGCAGGAGAATCATCGTCCGACTAGTTCAGGCTCAATTCCTGCCTCACCAGTAAACAACTAGAATCACTACCATGGATGGAATTGTGTCACTCAATGATTCGTTCACATTATCAGGCATTGAGTGAAATACTTGTTTTAATATTTGCTCAGGCTTAGAATTGCAGTAACTCAAGAGGAATAAAGTTGAGCCATTCAATGAAGTGATGAAACAGAGAAGTGGAAACTAGAGCAGAAGCATCTGTGAGCAACAGTATGTTTTCATGTCTAGAAAGAGTACGACAGATGCAGTATTTGCTTTAAGAATGTTGGTAGAAAAACACAGAGAAGGTATGTTAGACTGGTGCAGGACATGTATGTTAGACTGGTGCAGGACATGTATGTGAGACTGGTGCAGGACATGTATGTGAGACTGGTGCAGGACATGTATGTTAGACTGGTGCAGGACATGTATGTTAGACTGGTGCAGGACATGTATGTGAGACTGGTGCAGGACATGTATGTGAGACTGGTGCAGATCATGTATGTTAGACTGGTGCAGGACATGTATGTGAGACTGGTGCAGGACACGTATGTGAGACTGGTGCAGGACATGTATGTGAGACTGGTGCAGGACATGTATGTGAGACTGGTGCAGGACATGTATGTGAGACTGGTGCAGATCATGTATGTGAGACTGGTGCAGGACATGTATGTGAGACTGGTGCAGGACATGTATGTTCGACTGGTGCAGGACATGTATGTTAGACTGGTGCAGGACATGTATGTTAGACTGGTGCAGGACATGTATGTTCTACTGGTGCAGGACATGTATGCGAGACTGGTGCAGGACATGTATGTTAGACTGGTGCAGGACATGTATGTTGCAGGACATGTATGTGAGACTGGTGCAGGACATGTATGTTCGACTGGTGCAGGACATGTATGTTCGACTGGTGCAGGACATGTATGTGAGACTGGTGCAGGACATGTATGTCAGACTGGTGCAGGACATGTATGTTAGACTGGTGCAGGACATGTATGTTGCAGGACATGTATGTTAGACTGGTGCAGGACATGTATGTTGCAGGACATGTATGTGAGACTGGTGCAGGACACGTATGTGAGACTGGTGCAGGACATGTATGTGAGACTGGTGCAGGACATGTATGTGAGACTGGTGCAGGACATGTATGTGAGACTGGTGCAGATCATGTATGTGAGACTGGTGCAGGACATGTATGCTCGACTGGTGCAGGACATGTATGTTAGACTGGTGCAGGACATGTATGTTAGACTGGTGCAGGACATGTATGTTAGACTGGTGCAGGACATGTATGCGAGACTGGTGCAGGACATGTATGTTAGACTGGTGCAGGACATGTATGTTGCAGGACAATTATGTGAGACTGGTGCAGGACATGTATGTTAGACTGGTGCAGGACATGTATGTCAGACTGGTGCAGGACATGTATGTTAGACTGGTGCAGGACATGTATGTTAGACTGGTGCAGGACATGTATGTTAGACTGGTGCAGGACATGTATGTGAGACCGGTGCAGGACATGTATGTGAGACTGGTGCAGGACATGTATGTGAGACTGGTGCAGATCATGTATGTGAGACTGGTGCAGGACATGTATGCTCGACTGGTGCAGGACATGTATGTTAGACTGGTGCAGGACATGTATGTTAGACTGGTGCAGGACATGTATGTTAGACTGGTGCAGGACATGTATGCGAGACTGGTGCAGGACATGTATGTTAGACTGGTGCAGGACATGTATGTTGCAGGACAATTATGTGAGACTGGTGCAGGACATGTATGTTAGACTGGTGCAGGACATGTATGTGAGACTGGTGCAGGACATGTATGTTAGACTGGTGCAGGACATGTATGTGAGACTGGTGCAGGACATGTATGTTAGACTGGTGCAGGACATGTATGTGAGACTGGTGCAGGACATGTATGTGAGACTGGTGCAGGACATGTATGTGAGACTGGTGCAGGACATGTATGTGAGACTGGTGCAGGACATGTATGTGAGACTGGTGCAGGACATGTATGCGAGACTGGTGCAGGACATGTATGTGAGACTGGTGCAGGACATGTATGCGAGACTGGTGCAGGACATGTATGTGAGACTGGTGCAGGACATGTATGTTAGACTGGTGCAGGACATGTATGTGAGACTGGTGCAGGACATGTATGTGAGACTGGTGCAGGACATGTATGCGAGACTGGTGCAGGACATGTATGTGAGACTGGTGCAGGACATGTATGTGAGACTGGTGCAGGACATGTATGCGAGACTGGTGCAGGACATGTATGTGAGACTGGTGCAGGACATGTATGCGAGACTGGTGCAGGACATGTATGTGAGACTGGTGCAGGACATGTATGTTAGACTGGTGCAGGACATGTATGTGAGACTGGTGCAGGACATGTATGTGAGACTGGTGCAGGACATGTATGTTAGACTGGTGCAGGACATGTATGTGAGACTGGTGCAGATCATGTATGTTAGACTGGTGCAGGACATGTATGTGGGACTGGTGCAGGACATGTATGTTAGACTGGTGCAGGACATGTATGTGAGACTGGTGCAGGACATGTATGTGAGACTGGTGCAGGACATGTATGTTAGACTGGTGCAGGACATGTATGTGAGACTGGTGCAGGACATGTATGTGAGACTGGTGCAGGACATGTATGCGAGACTGGTGCAGGACATGTATGTGAGACTGGTGCAGGACATGTATGTGAGACTGGTGCAGGACATGTATGTGAGACTGGTGCAGGACATGTATGTGAGACTGGTGCAGGACATGTATGCGAGACTGGTGCAGGACATGTATGTGAGACTGGTGCAGGACATGTATGTGAGACTGGTGCAGGACATGTATGTGAGACTGGTGCAGGACATGTATGTGAGACTGGTGCAGGACATGTATGTGAGACTGGTGCAGGACATGTATGTGAGACTGGTGCAGGACATGTATGTTAGACTGGTGCAGGACATGTATGTGAGACTGGTGCAGGACATGTATGCGAGACTGGTGCAGGACATGTATGTGAGACTGGTGCAGGACATGTATGTGAGACTGGTGCAGGACATGTATGTGAGACTGGTGCAGGACATGTATGTTAGACTGGTGCAGGACATGTATGTGAGACTGGTGCAGGACATGTATGCGAGACTGGTGCAGGACATGTATGTGAGACTGGTGCAGGACATGTATGTGAGACTGGTGCAGGACATGTATGTGAGACTGGTGCAGGTGGTGATGGACAGACTGACAGATGAGGTTAGACAGGAATCTCCATGGACTATGATGTTTGCAGATGACATTATGATCTTGGGAGCAGAGAGCAGTTGTTTGTAAAGTCCGTCCATCATCAGCACAACTGCTCAACACATCAACATGTTAAAGATAGAAAAACGAATACAAGCTAAAAAACAAACATTTATTCCTCCTGCTCCGAGACGTCAGTTGAGACTCC
Organism: Callionymus lyra; assembly: GCF_982586985.1. NCBI lineage: Eukaryota > Metazoa > Chordata > Actinopteri > Syngnathiformes > Callionymidae > Callionymus > Callionymus lyra. The sequence goes on from NC_141824.1 coordinate 2,620,516, forward strand.
AGGTGAGCATTAGAGACGTTTGACAGCAGGTCCCATGCAAGATGACAGGAAGAGTAACCATGACGACCGTTTGACGACGTCCCAGATGAGGGAGGTCACTGATGAAAGCTGACTTTCACATTTTGACTCTTTGTCATCAAACAACAAAGACAATCATTTTGTTGTGTCTGTGATTGAAATGTTTTTATGAAGATGACAAGCTTTGTGCGACGAATCTGTTTTAGATTTGTTGCTTTAGTTTAAAAAGAATGTTTGGATCAGCAAAAGTTAGGTTTTTAGTGAATGTTGACTACTTTATTTTTAAGATAATTAAAAAAATAGTTTTTTTATAGTACTATTGTAAAACTTGATTGTATTTGATGTCGTCAACGAAAACAAATAAGTCAATGGAATTCAAGAATCATTTTTCTCTGGGGAGGCTTTAGTGAAAAGAAATGAAACTCAAGTTAAAAAAAAGATTAAAAATATTGAAATTATTATTTTGACTAAAGTAATAAAATCATGGAACACTTTCTTATTTAAATATCTTAAAATAGACTGAAGTTAACAGACAAAACAACTTAAGAAACTATAAACTAATTTTAGACAAAAATTCCAAAACTCTTGAAACAGACGTTCACCCTTGAATCAAATGGACAAAATATTGAAACAAATTCACAAAACGTAATTTGTGTCACACATTTTTATATATATATATAAATATATATATATATATATATATATATATATATATATATATATATATATATATATATATCTACATACACTCGATACACCTGCCTGATACCACATCGAAAATGAGTTTAATAACTTGAACCAAAATGTAGTATTGAGGCAGTACACGTGTGTTTTCTTTATGTGTGACCGTTTCATTTAAAAATAAAGTTCAGGTATCTCATATATGTATATATATATAGATATATATATATATCTATATATATATCTATATACACTCGATACACCTGCCTGATACCACATCGAAAATGAGTTTAATAACTTGAACCAAAATGTAGTATTGAGGCAGTACACGTGTGTTTTCTTTATGTGTGACCGTTTCATTTAAAAATAAAGTTCAGGTATCTCATATATGTATATATATATAGATATATATATATATCTATATATATATCTATATACACTCGATACACCTGCCTGATACCACATCGAAAATGAGTTTAATAACTTGAACCAAAATGTAGTATTGAGGCAGTACACGTGTGTTTTCTTTATGTGTGACCGTTTCATTTAAAAATAAAGTTCAGGTATCTCATATATGTATATATATATATATATATATATATATATATATATATATATGTATGACTTACAGCTGGTGTGACATTGCAAGTCTGAACTTTCTTATAGTCAATGGCTTCATTTTAGAGTCAGAGATCCAATACATATTTATACGTAGGTTTATACTCGACAATTGCTCGATTTGAAAGTAGATCCAGAATTGGAGCCGATATTGAAGAGATATTACATTCATTAATGTTATGATACGATCTTGTGCGCCACCATGTCGTACCCTTCAGCGACTTCCTTAGATAAGAAAAACAGAAACGTCAGCATAAAGTTTCCAAAAGAACCGAAGGGTTGTGAAGTTTTCTCTTCATTAGATGTAAAAAAAAAGGTTGTTGGTTAAACGTCAAGAGACACAAGAACCTTTCCAGCGACGACACATTCAATCTCGCTCTCTGAAGGGAGACAAGGAGGTCGTGTGTCTGAGAAGCAGCAGGATTTCTGCAAATACTTGTTATTTTGAAATGTATCTGCTCTACAGTGACCTCAGCCTGGATGTTTCCTGCTAATATCACACTATGAATGGATCTGAAACAGGAAACTTCTGTCTGTATCTCTGCACATGAAAAGTCTTTCTATATTTGCCTCATTCATAACTTGACTGAAACTTTTAATCTTCAACAAACAAACAACAACTTTAACTCCTTCGACTGAAACCAAACATCCATCAATGGATCAATGAAAGTTGAATGTTTCACACCTGAAGTACAAACTCACAAGAGAATGGCTTGAACAAATACTGGTGAGCAAAAGGAAAGCGAACTAATTGTAGCGATCACTTGAATGTTTCAATGCTCCAGAAGCTTTTGTTTGGCATAAAGGCAAAAATCTAAAATATACATGGAAGGAATGTTTATTTTAATTAAAATAACCATAAAGCTCTGCTGGATCTGAGGCAGTAAACACCTGCCACAGGTCAGCGGAGTCTCAGGGAGAAAAGAAACAAACAAAATACTCAATTCACCACCGGATGTCTGTGGACTGTGGGAGGAAACCAGAACTATTTTATTTATATAGAAGTTAAATTGTACTCATACAGGAATTCAAATGTTCGTAAATAAATGAATCTAGTTTGGCTTCACTTGCCTGCTCCGAGGATTAATAGTACTGTGACTCATGGAGTAATACTACTGCAAATTGCAGAGTAATAGTATAGTATAGTTCTAAACAATTGAGAGGTTTAGCAACAAGATCCATAAATCTGCCGGAACCAACTTGCTTCTACTAAAACAGGGAAAATCTGTCCACTTGAAAAATCCTCACATGAAAGCCGTTGAAGCTTCAGGAACTTAATCATGTTCTTCATGCACTTCATTCATTTGGTGAGTCCTGCTAACAGATTCTAATGAAATTGAAACGCTAGAGGTTCTCTGATCAGAAATGGAACTTGTCGGCTTTTTAATTGGACGTAGCAACATGGGGATGAGTTATAAAGTCGCAGTGAATTAAAACATAGCATCGGAACACTCGTCATTTCCATGAGTGGAGATTCCAGAAGTTTTATTATCAAACCGAATGTCTTATTTAAAATTCAGCCGAAGATAAATGGCTGAAAACAAGAGAACGTAACCAAAAAACTGCTTCCAGCGAACGCTCGCCTGGACACGGTCAGAATGTCTGCGGCGTGTACGTGAAGTTTTGTCGAACCATTTGGATTGATGTGTCTTCAGGGCATCAATGCATCATAAGTTAAATACATTTCTGCAGCAGCTCTCTGAAGGATGTGGCCATTTATTTCACCACAGCTTTAAGAGAGTCAAAATGTGACTTCTGCATCCCAACATTCCAGCAAACAGCAGAGACTCTTCAGAGGTTGATGGCGAGTGATGGAGTCAAAGGGAATCCATAGAGTAGCTATCAAGGAAGTTCACCGTCACTCGTTTAGTGGCGGCGCTTGATATTCCAAATGTATCCATATCCTGATGTTTTTGATATCACCCTTCCACAGTGGCGTCCTTCACAATGTTGAAGAGCACCCCTCAAACCCCCTCACCAGAAGAACCACAAAGTCTCACCATGAATGCTAAGCCAACAGTCGATTTGAACGACGTCAAAGATGTACAAATGCTGGGATTTACTTATTCAATGACGTTTTCAATAGATCTGAAATGGTGGTTAAGACATTAACTAAGTGATCTAGACGATCATTGATGCCACCTATGGCCCTCACAATGTCTCGCTGTGACTCCAGTACAACAGGGGTCAGCACGTGGGCGGCCAGGGGGTCATCAGTAGGAGCCGCGGCAGCCGGTGGTTGTTGCATACTGCAGTCCAAAGCCATGGGGATCTTCTCAGTCACTATGTCTGAGAGGTGAGGGGTCACCTGAGCTGCCACGTTGGTGAGGTTGGGGTTCTTCTCTTCCACAAAGTCTGAAGGGTTGGGGTTCATCTGAACCACCACGTTGGTGAGGTTGGGGTTCTTCTCTTCCACAAAGTCTGAAGGGTTGGGGTTCATCTGAACCACCACGTTGGTGAGGTTGGGGTTCTTCTCTTCCACAAAGTCTGAAGGGTTGGGGTTCATCTGAACCACCACGTTGGTGAGGTTGGGGTTCTTCTCTTCCACAAAGTCTGAAGGGTTGGGGTTCATCTGAACCACCACGTTGGTGAGGTTGGGGTTCTTCTGATTCCCCGAGCCGGAGACACCCTGGATGTCGGATGAATCAAGGACGTCTGTGACACGTGGCTGCAAATTGTCTTCTATGTTTTAAATACAAATATTATTCAAGCATAACATTTTTGGGGGACAAATGTATACGTTTGACCTGGGCTGAAGTCCGAGCACCCCACATTTGTGTCCACTGTCTGCAAATCAGCAGCCTTGCCAAGTATCGCAGCGACTCTCTGAACAAACGGGGTCGGCAAATCCACGTCCCTCTTGTGTGGCCTTAACTGGGAACTTTTCTCTTGACTTCCACCTTCATGTCACCCCTTTTTTTTTCACCATCGCCGGTGTGCGGAGCTCCGACCGAAAAGAATTGAAAGCAGTGCATACTTTCCTCCACTCCGTTCGCTCCCGTGTGGCGCTGATCCCGGATGAAAGGATCCTGAAGAGGACTTTCTTGCGCTCGCGTACTTCAGTGAGCAACGAGTCAACTTCAGCTTCGGTAAAGTTTCTCTTTTTTTTCCCTTCTGGCCTTTGTGCTTCTGGTCGTCATAGGAGTCGGCAGGTGCTTTAAACGCTGTTTAAGGATCTTCTCATCCACCATATCAGTGAAGCCGGGGATCTTTTGATTCCCCGAGCCGGAGACGCCCGGGATGTCGGATGAATCAACCAAGTCTGTGACACATGGCTGCGAACTGTCTTCTCCTATGTTTTAAATAAAAACATTATTCAAGCATAAGTCAGTCTTTGATATCCTGTTGCTGATCCCGCAGGAAAGGTTAACAAAGAGGATTTTTTTGCGCACTAACGCTTCGGAAAACTTTCTATTTTTTGTCCTTCTGTCCATTATTCGTGTGGTTCTCATCGGAGTCGGCAGGTGCTTGAAATAGAATTGACATGTTCAAATAAAGGCGTGGAAGAGGACGGGTCAGGTATGTGCACGATTTTATGTTGATGGGATTTGAAAAAGGAATGCGTTTGGATTCGTTCGACACAGAGCTTCATTCATGGGAATTGTGCGTCCGTTTGTGGTAGGAAATCAACACAATGACTAGTTTCCTTAGACGTAAATCTCTATAGATTCCTTGAGCTTCAAAGTCTGGGTTGAAAGATGTCTCCCCTTGATAATAAAACGCTCATATATATTGTATACCTGCCATCAAAGACGGACATTCACCATCAGGTTTAAAGCTGCTGCTCAACATCCTGCTCAGCCTTGAAACAATCATCAACAACATATACATGTTGGACAATATAAAATATTGGATTAAATATACTTTTCCTTCTTTATATATTATGAAGAAACCAATAAATACAAATAAGCCAAATTGTCATGAAAACGAGAATTTAATAAGGAATTAAAAGTACATGCTGTGTATTTGGCAAGTGGGAGTAACGAAATAAAACCTACAACAAATAGAAAATCTTTGAAATCTCTATTTTTTAATACTTTAATTTATCAACAAGGCTAAATATCAATATCAGGGTGAAATAAGCATCTACTAGTTTAAAAATAATAAGCTAAACATATAACCTAATAATAAACTAATCATAATTAGAATCATCTGAAACCTTTATTGCCATTTTTGTCAACACAACACAGGAGTTTTCTTTCTGTGACATTACAGAATAAATTAATTAAATAATACGAATGGGATAGAAAATAAAATATCCTCATTCGTTTTAGACCTGATATCAATAAGATCCTTGTGAGAAAATAACTTACAAGAAACAACATTAACACACAGAGTCAGCAATTGAAAAACGGAACCAAGAACCCTTTAAAATGTCGGAAAGTACGTTTTCAATTTATTCTGTGAAAAAATATCTTTGAAAAATCTACAATGTTCCTTATCGGGATGTTTTCATATCGACTGTAGCTTAAATCTGACAGAATCATGGAAACATCAGACTGGATTATCATAACTAAGGCTCACATTTAATCTTTGAACGAATCCTCATTGAAGTCCTCGTTCTTTCTAGTGTTATAACATGTTTTATTTCAGTTTAACCCACAGGAATCGACAATATTATTGTTTTCACGCATCACGAGTTAGCTCGATGCTAGCGGCTAACATATAAACAGTCACGGACAAACCAACACATTCGGCTTTAATGTTCAAGTTCTCTCTGGACCGACTCTCTGTATCACTCAGACGAGGAGACATGTCTGCTCACCTGCAGATACAGACGAACATGCGTCATTGTTTCATTTATTCGAGGTTTAAATCTGATTTCATGTAGTACATTTAAACAAATAAATCAATCTCTCACTAGTGAACCAGATGATTATCTCGTTCTGAAGTCATTAAGTTGTTGTTGAGAACGTTCAAGAAGTTAAGGACTTAATTTCTTGAGTATTGAAGACACCTGAGTTGAAACAAAATGTTTAAGAAATATTGTGTGGAAATATGGATTTAAAAGTGAAAATGCTCGCTCTATATTAATAATATGCACGTAACTATTTAAACTTCCAGTCACTACAACTACGGTGGCTTAAATAAATAAATGATGAATAGATAAATAGAGGTGGAGAAGTAGCAGCATTTATAGAATAAATGAATCTAAACGTAGCTTTAATAAAGTCTGCAGGTTTGAAACAACAGCAGGTTTTCCTGCAGCACCTGTTAATAAACCACCCTTCGTGTCCACCTGTGTTTGTTTTTGATTAGAGGCACGAGTGCTAATAATAATAGTTTACGAGCTGCGGGGTGAAGAGAAGCCGCTCTTGTAATCGCAGGTTATCAAATTACCGTCGCGTATGTACGGCAGCGATGGAGACGATGGAGAGGTTTGACCTGAAGGTGACAAACATACCTTCTATTCTCATGTTTCTAAGATGCCTTTTGTTTCATCAACGTGAACATCAGCGTCAACAAGCAGTTTCTCTTTAGATGCTAGAAGACATGTTTTCTCTAGAATCCTGCATTAAGTTTGTGTTGTTATGATACCGTCTTGAGCAAGAACAAGATACTTGTATCACAAGATACTAATATCACAAGATACTTGTATCACAAGATATTTATATCACAAGATACTAATATCACAAGATACTTTTATCACAAGATACTTAAATCACAAGATACTTTTATCACAAGATACTTATATCACAAGATACTTATAACACAAGATACTTTTATCACAAGATATTTATATCACAAGATACTAATATCACAAGATACTTTTATCACAAGATACTTATATCACAAGATACTAATATCACAAGATACTTATATCACAAGATACTAATATCACAAGATACTTGTATCACAAGATACTAATATCACAAGATACTTGTATCACAAGATACTTATATCACAAGATACTTATATCACAAGATACTAATATCACAAGATACTAATATCACAAGATACTTATATCACAAGATACTAATATCACAAGATACTAATATCACAAGATACTTATATCACAAGATACTTGTATCACAAGATACTTATATCACAAGATACTTGTATCACAAGATACTAATATCACAAGATACTTGTATCACAAGATACTAATATCACAAGATACTTATATCACAAGATACTAATATCACAAGATACTTATATCCCAAGATACTAATATCACAAGATACTAATATCACAAGATTCTAATATCACAAGATACATATATCACAAGATACTTCTATCACAAGATACTTATATCACAAGATACTTGTATCACAAGATACTAATATCACAAGATACTTGTATCACAAGATACTAATATCACAAGATACTTGTATCACAAGATACTAATATCACAAGATACTTATATCACAAGATACTAATATCACAAGATACTAATATCACAAGATACTTATATCACAAGATACTTGTATCACAAGATACTTATATCACAAGATACTTGTATCACAAGATACTAATATCACAAGATACTTGTATCACAAGATACTAATATCACAAGATACTTGTATCACAAGATACTAATATCACAAGATACTTATATCACAAGATACTAATATCACAAGATACTAATATCACAAGATACTTATATCACAAGATACTTATATCACAAGATACTTGTATCACAAGATACTTATATCACAAGATACTTGTATCACAAGATACTTATATCACAAGATACTTGTATCACAAGATACTTATATCACAAGATACTTGTATCACAAGATACTAATATCACAAGATACTTGTATCACAAGATACTAATATCACAAGATACTTGTATCACAAGATACTTATATCACAAGATACTTATATCACAAGATACTTATATCACAAGATACTAATATCACAAGATACTAATATCACAAGATACTTATATCACAAGATACTAATATCACAAGATACTTATATCACAAGATACTTGTATCACAAGATACTTATATCACAAGATACTTGTATCACAAGATACTAATATCACAAGATACTTGTATCACAAGATACTAATATCACAAGATACTTATATCACAAGATACTAATATCACAAGATACTTATATCCCAAGATACTAATATCACAAGATACTAATATCACAAGATACTAATATCACAAGATACATATATCACAAGATACTTGTATCACAAGATACTTATATCACAAGATACTTGTATCACAAGATACTAATATCACAAGATACTTGTATCACAAGATACTAATATCACAAGATACTTGTATCACAAGATACTAATATCACAAGATACTTATATCACAAGATACTAATATCACAAGATACTAATATCACAAGATACTTATATCACAAGATACTTGTATCACAAGATACTTATATCACAAGATACTTGTATCACAAGATACTAATATCACAAAATACTTGTATCACAAGATACTAATATCACAAGATACTTGTATCACAAGATACTAATATCACAAGATACTTGTATCACAAGATACTAATATCACAAGATACTTATATCACAAGATACTTGTATCACAAGATACTTATATCACAAGATACTTGTATCACAAGATACTAATATCACAAGATACTTATATCACAAGATACTTGTATCACAAGATACTAATATCACAAGATACTTATATCACAAGATACTAATATCACAAGATACTTATATCCCAAGATACTAATATCACAAGATACTAATATCACAAGATACTTATATCCCAAGATACTTTTATCACAAGATACTAATATCACAAGATACTAATATCACAAGATACTTATATCCCAAGATACTTTTATCACAAGATACTTATATCACAAGATACTTATATCACAAGATACTAATATCACAAGATACTTATATCCCAATATACTTTTGTCACAAGATACTTATATCACAAGATACTTATATCACAAGATACTTTTATCACAAGATACTTATATCACAAGATACTAATATCACAAGATACTTTTATCACCAGATACTTATATCACAAGATAATTTTATCCCAAGATACTAATATTACAAGATAAGTATATCACAAGATACTTATATCACAAGATACTAATATCACAAGATACTTATATCACAAGATACAAATATCACAAGATACTTATATCACATGATACTAATATCACAAGATACTTATATCACAAGATACTAATATCACAAGATACTTATATCACAAGATACTAATATCACAAGATACTAATATCACAAGATAATAATATCACAAGATACTTATATCAAAAGATACTAATATCACAAGATACTAATATCACAAGGTACTTTTATCACAAGATACTTATATCACAATATACTTGTATCACAAGATACTAATATCACAAGATACTTATATCACAAGATACTTGTATCACAAGATACTAATATCACAAGATACTTATATCCCAAGATACTAATATCACAAGATACTAATATCACAAGATACTAATATCACAAGATACTAATATCACAAGATACTTATATCACAAGATACTTGTATCACAAGATACTAATATCACAAGATACTTATATCACAAGATACTTATATCCCAATATACTTATATCACAAGATACTTGTATCACAAGATACTAATATCACAAGATACTTATATCACAAGATACTTATATCCCAAGATACTAATATCACAAGATACTAATATCACAAGATACTTATATCCCAAGATACTTTTATCACAAGATACTTATATCACAAGATACTTATATCACAAGATACTAATATCACAAGATAATAATATCACAAGATACTTATATCCCAAGATACTTTTATCACAAGATACTTATATCACAAGATACTTTTATCACAAGATACTTATATCACAAGATACTTATATCACAAGATACTTATATCACAAGATACTTTTATCACAAGATACTTATATCACAAGATACTTATATCACAAGATACTTTTATCACAAGATACTTAAATCACAAGATAGTTATATCACAAGATACTTTTATCACAAGATACTTATATCACAAGATACTAATATCACAAGATACTTTTATCACCAGATACTTATATCACAAGATAATTTTATCCCAAGATACTAATATTACAAGATAAGTATATCACAAGATACTTATATCACATGATACTAATATCACAAGATACTTATATCCCAAGATACTTATATCACAAGATACTAATATCACAAGATACTTATATCACAAGATACTAATATTACAAGATAAGTATATCACAAGATACTTATATCACAAGATACTTGTATCACAAGATACTTGTATGACAAGATACTTGTATAACAAGATACTTTTGTCACAATATAGTGATATCACAGTATACTAATATCAAAAGATACTAATATCACAAGTTAAGTATATCACGAAATACTTATATCACAAGATACCTTTATCACATGATACTGATATCAAAAGATACTTATATCACAAGATACTTAGTAATATCATTGGATACTAATATCTGGAGATACGAACATCTGGAGAAAAATAATGTTTAAATGACCCAGTTTGAGACATTTTAGTGATTTATTTTCACTTGATTGCTACTGAACTGTAGAATACGTCTAAATCTCCTCCACAAACACATCATTAGTGCAGCATCTGTGCTTCTCTAAGACCTGGTGAAAGAAACTTAAAGGTCAACAGTTAATAGATTCAGTGACGCCAACATTCACGCCTGAAACCGAGAGCAAACTGATGATGTCACTCGCCGAGAGAAATAGTTTCTCTAATCAATACGTAACGACGCCGGCTCCGGAAAACGTCACCTGAGAGTCTGAGCGCGACCCTGAGGTCGCAACACTCGCCATCAATCTTCGTTCGGCAGAGTAGAGTCAATAGAGTCTGAAAATAAAGACCTCGCAACTGACGGCGGCGAAGGTTGAAAATCTGCTCCTGCAGACAAACAGTTTTTAAAACTGCATTATTGTTGTGTTGGTGAACGCAGTGTGTGATTGTCTCACAGCCCAGCAGGTGGCGCCCTCAGTTTATAATGAGGCCTGAATTGAGTAACAACGACAGCAGACAGCGCCATCTAGTGGACTCTACAAACAAGAACAACGCTTCGCGAAGGCTCGATTAAAACATTACAAACGGCATGATCTTATTTTTCATCTGATATAATCTTAAGTTTGATGTCGTAAAATGTGCTTTTATTTACAAACTTTCTGAGAGAATAATCTAAATGTTCGTCCCAATAAATTAAAGAAGGTGCAGGAAATAAATGTTATTGATGCTGATGAGGCTTCGTGATACAGTGTGTTCACTAAAAGCCTCTAGATGGCGCCCTCTATTGCGTAAATCAACCCAACGTAACCTATTTAATTAGAGCGCCACCTACTGAGCTCTGAAAACCACGTCAGTGTTCGATGAAACCTCATCAAACCATCAATAATACATAGAAATAAAAAATTCCTTTTGAACCGTAGATTATTTCATAAATTCGTCTCTGACAGCAGATCCGGGCGGTTGAGAGTAAGATTTTCAAAGAGAGTCCAGAAGCCTTCAGGGTCATCGATCGTCCAGCAGAGAACTTCCTGTGCCATTGTGCTTACATTACGCCTCGCACCGTCCTTTGAGGGTCGTCTGGAGTTTCCTGCTCGTGCAGTCGATACTCGGCTCCCGGACTGGATGAGGGGTTTTCTTTTGAGGAAACACAACTCAATGTACACGAGTGAAAGTTTAGCTCAGGTCTGGTTTTATACTTCGGTCTTATGAACGACCTTCACCACTATAGGTATTTATGGAAGCCAGGGGGTTGTTCACTTTGACCCTGAGACAACACAAGGGATACCACAAACCCATTTGTTTTGGGGCCTCTGGGTTGTCACTGATAATTCATCATGTGTTGATGAGGTTTCGTGACACAGTGTCCAGTTTTCAAAGGCCACTAGATGTCGCCATCTTCTCTATAATCTATGTTATGAAAACGACGACACTGTATCGTGAAACCTCATCGATTCGTTTTTGCTGTTGTTTGTTAGCGATGGTGTCTCCACGTTATTCAGAAGCTGCTGATGATAGATAGACTTTATTGATCCCTCCGGAGATCTCCTCCCATGATGCAACACTAATAGACTCAGGGGCTACTCGTGTTATTAGATTGTTTAACTCTGAGTTTGGTGACAGAAGTGAAAAGGTGATATTCTTTGTTAATCTTTGTTATTTTTCTTTGATATATGTTCTTTATCTTTAGACTTAGATTGTGTCTCTTGAACTTTCTTTTTATTGCACTTTGTTCTTGTTTTTATGAATCTATCGTCTGTGTTGATGTATTTGAAGAGTGGTAATTACGTGTTTAGATGGATACATGGATGGTAGTTGCCATAGTTGGCAAATATATTTCCTAACAAAGTTAATACAGGATAAGACTAGTAACAACACTTCACAAGAAATGCACAGTTTGACATTTGTTATAAATATTAATCCAAAAATAAGTGGATCCAAAAAATCCCCCAAATAAAAAAAAGTAATACAATAACTTTCAAATAAACAATTGTAATCCTAAACGTACATTATGACAGTGTTTCATGAAACTTCTTCATTTCAGGATGTTTTCCTGTTGTTTGTATGTGTGATTGTTACTCAATACATGATGAATATTTAACTCCACGTGAATATTTGTCAATCACAGTTTCTTTAGTTTTCTGGACGTAAAGACTTGAAAGTGTAAATCTCTGAACGACAGAAGTTTGTTGAATCCATCATCGTCTTTCTCTCTGGACGGAAACCAAACAATACGAGTCCAGTCGATTGTGTAGAACATTGTGTTCTCAGGTGTACGAGGAGCCTGGAGACCAGACCGGTCACGTGACCACGAGTACGCTTCAGAAACACAACATTTGTGAAGACAACACACTCACTGAGCGACACTTTGAAACACAACATCCTCCTGGTGTTTCTCCAGCAGCACCTGCTTCTACTATCACACCATCAGTCACTGACGCTGCTGACCGAGGAAACTATTCATGGGTAAAACAAAGGTGCAGGTGTTTCTACCTCAGGAACAAACTGTATACAAACATAACTGACGGCATCTCGAGGCAAATCTCTTTCTCAGAAATAAACATTGTTACTTAGAAACAAAGATTCTTGGAACACCTGCGACTATTTTAAACTGTCATGACATGATCTGGATCCTATTATCCATGTGTTTGTGTCGTTTACACTATTGTAACAGTTTAGTAACAGTATCTAAACAAGAAGGATGTGTTTCGCCTGCAGTTCATACAAAACTCTGCAGCCAGAATTCTGAGCTGCTCTAGTAGAAGAACTCACATTTCTCCTTCAAACTCTTCACTGGCTGCCAGTTTCTTTCAGGATCATTTTAAAATTCTGGTTCTTACTTTCAGATCTATTCATGGTCAGACCTTCCATCAGTGATCTGATCCAGACTTACACCCCAGCTCGGGCTCTGAGGTCTGTGGATCAGAATCTACTGATGGTTCCTGAACTTCCGGACCAGAGGAGAGAAATCCTTCAAGACTGTTGCTCCTAAGCTTTGGAACCATCTCTGTGTTTGATGATCTACTGACTCCTTCAAGAAACATCTCTGTGTTTGATGATCTACTGACTCCTTCAAGAAACATCTCTGTGTTTGATGATCTACTGACTCCTTCAAGAAACATCTCTGTGTTTGATGATCTACTGACTCCTTCAAGAAACATCTGTGTTTGATGATCTACTGACTCCTTCAAGAAACATCTGTGTTTGATGATCTACTGACTCCTTCAAGAAACATCTGTGTTTGATGATCTACTGACTCCTTCAAGAAACATCTGTGTTTGATGATCTACTGACTCCTTCAAGAAACATCTGTGTTTGATGATCTACTGACTCCTTCAAGAAACATCTGTGTTTGATGATCTACTGATTCCTTCAAGAAACATCTGTGTTTGATGATCTACTGACTCCTTCAAGAAACATGTGTGTTTGATGATCTACTGACTCCTTCAAGAAACATCTGTGTTTGATGATCTACTGACTCCTTCAAGAAACATCTGTGTTTGATGATCTACTGACTCCTTCAAGAAACATCTGTGTTTGATGATCTACTGACTCCTTCAAGAAACATCTGTGTTTGATGATCTACTGACTCCTTCAAGAAACATCTGTGTTTGATGATCTACTGACTCCTTCAAGAAACATCCGTGTTTGATGATCTACTGACTCCTTCAAGAAACATCTGTGTTTGATGATCTACTGACTCCTTCAAGAAACATCTGTGTTTGATGATCTACTGACTCCTTCAAGAAACATGTGTGTTTGATGATCTACTGACTCCTTCAAGAAACATCTGTGTTTGATGATCTACTGACTCCTTCAAGAAACATCTGTGTTTGATGATCTACTGACTCCTTCAAGAAACATCTCTGTGTTTGATGATCTACTGACTCCTTCAAGAAACATCTGTGTTTGATGATCTACTGACTCCTTCAAGAAACATCTGTGTTTGATGATCTACTGACTCCTTCAAGAAACATCTGTGTTTGATGATCTACTGACTCCTTCAAGAAACATCTGTGTTTGATGATCTACTGACTCCTTCAAGAAACATCTGTGTTTGATGATCTACTGACTCCTTCAAGAAACATCTGTGTTTGATGATCTACTGACTCCTTCAAGAAACATCTGTGTTTGATGATCTACTGACTCCTTCAAGAAACATCTCTGTGTTTGATGATCTACTGACTCCTTCAAGAAACATCTGTGTTTGATGATCTACTGACTCCTTCAAGAAACATCTGTGTGTTTGATGATCTACTGACTCCTTCAAGAAACATCTGTGTTTGATGATCTACTGACTCCTTCAAGAAACATCTGTGTTTGATGATCTACTGACTCCTTCAAGAAACATCTGTGTTTGATGATCTACTGACTCCTTCAAGAAACATCTGTGTTTGATGATCTACTGACTCCTTCAAGAAACATCTGTGTTTGATGATCTACTGACTCCTTCAAGAAACATCTGTGTTTGATGATCTACTGACTCCTTCAAGAAACATCTGTGTTTGATGATCTACTGACTCCTTCAAGAAACATCTGTGTTTGATGATCTACTGACTCCTTCAAGAAACATCTCTGTGTTTGATGATCTACTGACTCCTTCAAGAAACATCTGTGTTTGATGATCTACTGACTCCTTCAAGAACCATCTGTGTTTGATGATCTACTGACTCCTTCAAGAAACATCTGTGTTTGATGATCTACTGACTCCTTCAAGAAACATCTGTGTTTGATGATCTACTGACTCCTTCAAGAACCATCTGTGTTTGATGATCTACTGACTCCTTCAAGAAACATCTGTGTTTGATGATCTACTGACTCCTTCAAGAAACATCTGTGTTTGATGATCTACTGACTCCTTCAAGAAACATCTGTGTTTGATGATCTACTGACTCCTTCAAGAAACATGTGTGTTTGATGATCTACTGACTCCTTCAAGAAACATCTGTGTTTGATGATCTACTGACTCCTTCAAGAAACATCTGTGTTTGATGATCTACTGACTCCTTCAAGAAACATCTCTGTGTTTGATGATCTACTGACTCCTTCAAGAAACATCTGTGTTTGATGATCTACTGACTCCTTCAAGAAACATCTGTGTTTGATGATCTACTGACTCCTTCAAGAAACATCTGTGTTTGATGATCTACTGACTCCTTCAAGAAACATCTGTGTTTGATGATCTACTGACTCCTTCAAGAAACATCTGTGTTTGATGATCTACTGACTCCTTCAAGAAACATCTGTGTTTGATGATCTACTGACTCCTTCAAGAAACATCTGTGTTTGATGATCTACTGACTCCTTCAAGAAACATCTCTGTGTTTGATGATCTACTGACTCCTTCAAGAAACATCTGTGTTTGATGATCTACTGACTCCTTCAAGAAACATCTGTGTGTTTGATGATCTACTGACTCCTTCAAGAAACATCTGTGTTTGATGATCTACTGACTCCTTCAAGAAACATCTGTGTTTGATGATCTACTGACTCCTTCAAGAAACATCTGTGTTTGATGATCTACTGACTCCTTCAAGAAACATCTGTGTTTGATGATCTACTGACTCCTTCAAGAAACATGTGTGTTTGATGATCTACTGACTCCTTCAAGAAACATCTGTGTTTGATGATCTACTGACTCCTTCAAGAAACATCTGTGTTTGATGATCTACTGACTCCTTCAAGAAACATCTCTGTGTTTGATGATCTACTGACTCCTTCAAGAAACATCTGTGTTTGATGATCTACTGACTCCTTCAAGAAACATCTGTGTTTGATGATCTACTGACTCCTTCAAGAAACATCTGTGTTTGATGATCTACTGACTCCTTCAAGAAACATCTGTGTTTGATGATCTACTGACTCCTTCAAGAAACATCTGTGTTTGATGATCTACTGACTCCTTCAAGAAACATCTGTGTTTGATGATCTACTGACTCCTTCAAGAAACATCTGTGTTTGATGATCTACTGACTCCTTCAAGAAACATCTCTGTGTTTGATGATCTACTGACTCCTTCAAGAAACATCTGTGTTTGATGATCTACTGACTCCTTCAAGAAACATCTGTGTGTTTGATGATCTACTGACTCCTTCAAGAAACATCTGTGTTTGATGATCTACTGACTCCTTCAAGAAACATCTGTGTTTGATGATCTACTGACTCCTTCAAGAAACATCTGTGTTTGATGATCTACTGACTCCTTCAAGAAACATCTGTGTTTGATGATCTACTGACTCCTTCAAGAAACATCTGTGTTTGATGATCTACTGACTCCTTCAAGAAACATCTGTGTTTGATGATCTACTGACTCCTTCAAGAAACATCTGTGTTTGATGATCTACTGACTCCTTCAAGAAACATCTCTGTGTTTGATGATCTACTGACTCCTTCAAGAAACATCTGTGTTTGATGATCTACTGACTCCTTCAAGAACCATCTGTGTTTGATGATCTACTGACTCCTTCAAGAAACATCTGTGTTTGATGATCTACTGACTCCTTCAAGAAACATCTGTGTTTGATGATCTACTGACTCCTTCAAGAACCATCTGTGTTTGATGATCTACTGACTCCTTCAAGAAACATCTGTGTTTGATGATCTACTGACTCCTTCAAGAAACATCTGTGTTTGATGATCTACTGACTCCTTCAAGAAACATGTGTGTTTGATGATCTACTGACTCCTTCAAGAAACATGTGTGTTTGATGATCTACTGACTCCTTCAAGAAACATCTGTGTTTGATGATCTACTGACTCCTTCAAGAAACATCTCTGTGTTTGATGATCTACTGACTCCTTCAAGAAACATCTGTGTTTGATGATCTACTGACTCCTTCAAGAAACATCTGTGTTTGATGATCTACTGACTCCTTCAAGAAACATCTGTGTTTGATGATCTACTGACTCCTTCAAGAAACATCTGTGTTTGATGATCTACTGACTCCTTCAAGAAACATGTGTGTTTGATGATCTACTGACTCCTTCAAGAAACATCTGTGTTTGATGATCTACTGACTCCTTCAAGAAACATCTGTGTTTGATGATCTACTGACTCCTTCAAGAAACATCTCTGTGTTTGATGATCTACTGACTCCTTCAAGAAACATCTGTGTTTGATGATCTACTGACTCCTTCAAGAAACATCTGTGTGTTTGATGATCTACTGACTCCTTCAAGAAACATCTGTGTTTGATGATCTACTGACTCCTTCAAGAAACATCTGTGTTTGATGATCTACTGACTCCTTCAAGAAACATCTGTGTTTGATGATCTACTGACTCCTTCAAGAAACATCTGTGTTTGATGATCTACTGACTCCTTCAAGAAACATCTGTGTTTGATGATCTACTGACTCCTTCAAGAAACATCTGTGTTTGATGATCTACTGACTCCTTCAAGAAACATCTGTGTTTGATGATCTACTGACTCCTTCAAGAAACATCTCTGTGTTTGATGATCTACTGACTCCTTCAAGAAACATCTGTGTTTGATGATCTACTGACTCCTTCAAGAACCATCTGTGTTTGATGATCTACTGACTCCTTCAAGAAACATCTGTGTTTGATGATCTACTGACTCCTTCAAGAAACATCTGTGTTTGATGATCTACTGACTCCTTCAAGAACCATCTGTGTTTGATGATCTACTGACTCCTTCAAGAAACATCTGTGTTTGATGATCTACTGACTCCTTCAAGAAACATCTGTGTTTGATGATCTACTGACTCCTTCAAGAAACATCTGTGTTTGATGATCTACTGACTCCTTCAAGAAACATGTGTGTTTGATGATCTACTGACTCCTTCAAGAAACATGTGTGTTTGATGATCTACTGACTCCTTCAAGAAACATCTGTGTTTGATGATCTACTGACTCCTTCAAGAAACATCTGTGTTTGATGATCTACTGACTCCTTCAAGAAACATCTGTGTTTGATGATCTACTGACTCCTTCAAGAAACATCTGTGTTTGATGATCTACTGACTCCTTCAAGAAACATCTGTGTTTGATGATCTACTGACTCCTTCAAGAAACATCTGTGTTTGATGATCTACTGACTCCTTCAAGAAACATCTGTGTTTGATGATCTACTGACTCCTTCAAGAAACATCTGTGTTTGATGATCTACTGACTCCTTCAAGAAACATCTGTGTTTGATGATCTACTGACTCCTTCAAGAAACATCTGTGTTTGATGATCTACTGACTCCTTCAAGAAACATCTCTGTGTTTGATGATCTACTGACTCCTTCAAGAAACATCTGTGTTTGATGATCTACTGACTCCTTCAAGAACCATCTGTGTTTGATGATCTACTGACTCCTTCAAGAAACATCTGTGTTTGATGATCTACTGACTCCTTCAAGAAACATCTGTGTTTGATGATCTACTGACTCCTTCAAGAACCATCTGTGTTTGATGATCTACTGACTCCTTCAAGAAACATCTGTGTTTGATGATCTACTGACTCCTTCAAGAAACATCTGTGTTTGATGATCTACTGACTCCTTCAAGAAACATCTGTGTTTGATGATCTACTGACTCCTTCAAGAAACATGTGTGTTTGATGATCTACTGACTCCTTCAAGAAACATGTGTGTTTGATGATCTACTGACTCCTTCAAGAAACATCTGTGTTTGATGATCTACTGACTCCTTCAAGAAACATCTGTGTTTGATGATCTACTGACTCCTTCAAGAAACATCTGTGTTTGATGATCTACTGACTCCTTCAAGAAACATCTGTGTTTGATGATCTACTGACTCCTTCAAGAAACATCTGTGTTTGATGATCTACTGACTCCTTCAAGAAACATCTGTGTTTGATGATCTACTGACTCCTTCAAGAAACATCTGTGTTTGATGATCTACTGACTCCTTCAAGAAACATCTGTGTTTGATGATCTACTGACTCCTTCAAGAAACATCTGTGTTTGATGATCTACTGACTCCTTCAAGAAACATCTCAAGACACTTTGATTTGAGCTTTTTCTTAACTTCCTTGTGTGTCTTGATCTTTTAAAGTATATATTTTAACTATGTATTGATTTGATTGTTTAAGTTCTTGGTCTAGAAACATGTTTACAAATAACCTTTACTTTACTTTTTATTAATGTATTAATTCTAGTTTTTAAAGAGAGTTCTACGTGTAGTATTCGTGTATATAATGTATAAATATTCTTTAACACTTATATATAAGTAACTACAAGTCAATGAACAAATATTCATAAACCGAAAATTATTGATAAAAAAGGTTTAAAATCATTTGAAGGAGAATAGAAAACTGTGAAATACTGTAAATACTGTGAAATACTGTGAAATACTGTAAATACTGTAAAATACTGTGAAATACTGTGATATACTGTAAATACTGTGAAATACTGTGAAATACTGTGATATACTGTAAATACTGTGAAATACTGTGAAATACTGTAAATACTGTAAAATACTGTGAAATACTGTGATATACTGTAAATACTGTGAAATACTGTGAAATACTGTGATATACTGTAAATACTGTGGAATACTGTGAAATACTGTAAATACTGTGAAATACTGTGAAATACTGTAAAATACTGTGAAATACTGTGATATACTGTAAATACTGTGAAATACTGTGAAATACTGTAAATACTGTGAAATACTGTAAATACTGTAAAATACTGTGAAATACTGTGATAAACTGTAAATACTGTGAAATACTGTGATATACTGTAAATACTGTAAAGTACTGTGAAATACTGTGATATACGGTAAATACTGTGAAATACTGTGAAATACTGTGATATACTGTAAATACTGTGAAATACTGTGAAATACTGTAAATACTGTAAAGTACTGTGAAATACTGTGATATACTGTAAATACTGTGAAATACTGTGAAATACTGTGAAATACTGTAAATACTGTAACGACATTTAACACATAACTTATTCATTCTTTGATTCCTGACTATACATACATGAGTCATTCATTAAATAAGATAAAACATCTAAAAGAAGAAATATTTAAATCTTCAATCTTCTTACATTATTGTGACTAAATATTCTTAGAAACAAAGTTGTTTTGTTAAAAACGACTTTAATTTTCAAGTGTTTGATCCTCAAGACTTTTGAGTCGATCAATAAGAAATAATGACATCGATTTATAACAAGAATGTGATGAAATATGACGATAATATTTATTGAAGTAACTTGATCTGATAGTTTAATAATGTAAAGTTAAAAAAACATGTTCACTCTTGAACAAGAACATATATTGTTAAAGTTAATCACTTTATGTTGAAACATCATTTAATTTATTATTGTGTTTTTACGCTGTTATTATTATTTGTTGTTATTATTATTGTCATTTCATTCATTATTGTGTTTAATTGACGTTGTTATTACTTCTACTTAATATTTATTTTGTTATTATTTTTAAAAACTTGTTTAACTTGTTTTGTGAACTAATGTAAAGACTTATCAATCAATCAATCAATCAATCAATCAATCAATCAATCAATCAATCAATCAAACAGTCCACAGTCAGTGAAGTGACGCGAGCGTTGAAACAAACTGTCGAACATCAACTTCTTCAACATCAATATAAAGAAAGATCAATGAGATAAGATGAATAAGTTAAGATAAGATTAAATCACAGCAACTTTGATTCCGATAAATATATCGCGCGCACGCGCGCGTGTCAGTGCTGCCTGTGCACGAGTTCAAACCCACTTTAGTTACGTAAACACTGACGTACCTCACGGACCTCCGACGGTCGCCGGTTCAACTCCAGAGTCAAAGTGTTTCTTCCTTCGAGCAACAACAGCTGCTGGACTCACAGCAGGAGGTCCATCATCCTTCAAGTCCTCGCTGAAGAAGAAGGAGAAGAAGCTCCTGAACCGTCGCTGCTGCCATCGTTCCTTCTTTTCTCCTCCTTCTCTCCTCCTCTTCATCTTCTCTTCCTCATCCTCATCTGTTCATCCTCATCCTCTCGTTCTCTTCCTGATCTGCTCGCGCTCAACACTCGCTCTCTCTGGCAGCTTAACCACACACACATGCACGTGCACGCTCACACATGCACGCTCACACGTGCACGCTCACACACATGCACGCTCACACGTGCACGCTCATACACATGCACGCTCACACATGCACGCACACACACAAATGCAGACACACTCACACACATGCACGCTCACGCACACACTCACATACACGCACACACACACCCACACACACACACACCTACACAAACACGCACACACACATGCACCCCGCACAAACACACACAGCAAACAAACACACACACCTACATGCACACACACGCCAACCAAATCACACACACACACACACACACGCATACACCTACACAACAACCCAATTACACACACACCTACATGCATACACCAACCCAAACACACACGCATACACCTACACAACAACCCAATCAGACACACACACACACGCACACACACACACACACACACACACACCTACATGCATACACCAACCCAAACACACACACATACACCTACACAACAACCCAATCACACACACACACACACGCACACACACACACACACACACACACACACACACACCTACATGCATACACCAACCCAAACACACACGCATACACCTACACAACAACCCAATCACACACACACACACACGCACGCACACACACACACACACACACACACACACACCTACACGCATACACCAACCCAAACACACACGCATACACCTACACAACAACCCAATCACACACACACACACACACACACACCCCCACACACACACACACACACACCTACACGCATACACCAACCCAAACACACACGCATACACCTACACAACAACCCAATCACACACACACACACGCACACACACACACACACACACACACACACCTACACGCATACACCAACCCAAACACACACGCATACACCTACACAACAACCCAATCACACACACACACACACACACACACACACACACACACACACACACACACGCATACACCAACCCAAACACACACGCATACACCTACACAACAACCCAATCACACACACACACACGCACACACACACACACACACACGCACGCACACACACGCAAGCACGCACGCACGCACACACACACACACCCCCGCACAAACGCACACACACACACACACACACACACACACAC
>NC_141824.1:2656012-2696012 GCF_982586985.1 Callionymus lyra
GTCAGTGTAGTAACACGTCATTGTTGTAACACCTCAGTGTAGTAACATGTCAGTGTAGTAACACGTCAGTGTAGTAACATGTCAGTGTAGTAACATGTCAGTGTAGTAACATGTCAGTGTAGTAACATGTCATTGTTGTAACACCTCAGTGTAGTAACATGTCAGTGTAGTAACATGTCAGTGTAGTAACATGTCATTGTTGTAACACCTCAGTGTAGTAACACCTCAGTGTAGTAACATGTCAGTGTAGTAACATGTCAGTGTAGTAACATGTCAGTGTAGTAACACCTCAGTGTAGTAACATGTCAGTGTAGTAACATGTCAGTGTAGTAACATGTCAGTGTAGTAACATGTCATTGTTGTAACACCTCAGTGTAGTAACACCTCAGTGTAGTAACATGTCAGTGTAGTAACATGTTAGTGTAGTAACACGTCAGTGTAGTAACACCTCAGTGTAGTAACACCTCAGTGTAGTAACATGTCAGTGTAGTAACATGTCAGTGTAGTAACACGTCAGTGTAGTAACATGTCATTGTTGTAACACCTCAGTGTAGTAACACCTCAGTGTAGTAACATGTCAGTGTAGTAACATGTCAGTGTAGTAACACCTCAGTGTAGTAACATGTCAGTGTAGTAACATGTCAGTGTAGTAACATGTCAGTGTAGTAACACGTCATTGTTGTAACACCTCAGTGTAGTAACACCTCAGTGTAGTAACATGTCAGTGTAGTAACATGTCAGTGTAGTAACATGTCAGTGTAGTAACACGTCATTGTTGTAACACGTCATTGTTGTAACACCTCAGTGTAGTAACACCTCAGTGTAGTAACACCTCAGTGTAGTAACATGTCAGTGTAGTAACACGTCAGTGTAGTAACATGTCAGTGTAGTAACACGTCAGGGTAGTAACATGTCAGTGTAGTAACACGTCAGGGTAGTAACATTTCAGTGTAGTAACATGTCAGTGTAGTAACACGTCAGTGTAGTAACACCTCAGTGTAGTAACACCTCAGTGTAGTAACAAGTCAGTGTAGTAACACCTCAGTGTAGTAACACCTCAGTGTAGTAACATGTCAGTGTAGTAACACGTCAGTGTAGTAACACCTCAGTGTAGTAACATGTCAGTGTAGTAACACGTCAGTGTAGTAACACCTCAGTGTAGTAACACCTCAGTGTAGTAACATGTCAGTGTAGTAACACGTCAGTGTAGTAACACCTCAGTGTAGTAACACCTCAGTGTAGTAACATGTCAGTGTAGTAACACGTCATTGTTGTAACACCTCAGTGTAGTAACACCTCAGTGTAGTAACATGTCAGTGTAGTAACACGTCAGTGTAGTAACATGTCAGTGTAGTAACACGTCAGGGTAGTAACATGTCAGTGTAGTAACACGTCAGGGTAGTAACACCTCAGTGTAGTAACATGTCAGTGTAGTAACACCTCAGTGTAGTAACACCTCAGTGTAGTAACACCTCAGTGTAGTAACATGTCAGTGTAGTAACACCTCAGTGTAGTAACATGTCAGTGTAGTAACATGTCAGTGTAGTAACACGTCATTGTTGTAACACCTCAGTGTAGTAACACCTCAGTGTAGTAACATGTCAGTGTAGTAACACGTCAGTGTAGTAACATGTCAGTGTAGTAACACGTCAGGGTAGTAACATGTCAGTGTAGTAACATGTCAGGGTAGTAACATGTCATTGTTGTAACACCTCAGTGTAGTAACACCTCAGTGTAGTAACATGTCAGTGTAGTAACACGTCAGTGTAGTAACACCTCAGTGTAGTAACACCTCAGTGTAGTAACATGTCAGTGTCGTAACATGTCAGTGTAGTAACACCTCAGTGTAGTAACATGTCAGTGTTGTAACATGTCAGTGTAGTAACACGTCATTGTTGTAACACCTCAGTGTAGTAACATGTCAGTGTAGTAACACGTCATTGTTGTAACACCTCAGTGTAGTAACACGTCAGTGTAGTAACATGTCAGTGTAGTAACATGTCAGTGTAGTAACATGTCAGTGTAGTAACACGTCATTGTTGTAACACCTCAGTGTAGTAACACGTCAGTGTAGTAACATGTCAGTGTAGTAACATGTCAGTGTAGTAACACGTCATTGTTGTAACACCTCAGTGTAGTAACACCTCAGTGTAGTAACATGTCAGTGTAGTAACATGTCAGTGTAGTAACACGTCATTGTTGTAACACCTCAGTGTAGTAACACCTCAGTGTAGTAACACGTCAGTGTAGTAACATGTCAGTGTAGTAACACGTCAGTGTAGTAACACCTCAGTGTAGTAACACCTCAGTGTAGTAACATGTCAGTGTAGTAACATGTCAGTGTAGTAACACCTCAGTGTAGTAACATGTCAGTGTAGTAACACGTCATTGTTGTAACACCTCAGTGTAGAAACATGTCAGTGTAGTAACATGTCAGTGTAGTAACATGTCAGTGTAGTAACACCTCAGTGTAGTAACACCTCAGTGTAGTAACATGTCAGTGTAGTAACATGTCAGTGTAGTAACATGTCAGTGTAGTAACACCTCAGTGTAGTAACATGTCAGTGTAGTAACACGTCATTGTTGTAACACCTCAGTGTAGAAACATGTCAGTGTAGTAACATGTCAGTGTAGTAACATGTCAGTGTAGTAACACCTCAGTGTAGTAACACCTCAGTGTAGTAACATGTCAGTGTAGTAACACGTCAGTGTAGTAACATGTCAGTGTAGTAACATGTTAGTGTAGTAACATGTCAGTCTCGTAACATGTCAGTGTAGTAACACGTCATTGTTGTAACACCTCAGTGTAGTAACATGTCAGTGTAGTAACACGTCATTGTTGTAACACCTCAGTGTAGTAACATGTCAGTGTAGTAACACGTCAGTGTAGTAACACCTCAGTGTAGTAACACGTCAGTGTAGTAACATGTCAGTGTAGTAACATGTCAGTGTAGTAACATGTCAGTGTAGTAACACGTCATTGTTGTAACACCTCAGTGTAGTAACACCTCAGTGTAGCAACACCTCAGTGTAGTAACATGTCAGTGTAGTAACATGTCAGTGTAGTAACACGTCATTGTTGTAACACCTCAGTGTAGTAACACCTCAGTGTAGTAACACGTCAGTGTAGTAACATGTCAGTGTAGTAACACGTCAGTGTAGTAACACCTCAGTGTAGTAACACCTCAGTTTAGTAACATGTCAGTGTAGTAACATGTCAGTGTAGTAACACCTCAGTGTAGTAACATGTCAGTGTAGTAACACGTCATTGTTGTAACACCTCAGTGTAGAAACATGTCAGTGTAGTAACATGTCAGTGTAGTAACATGTCAGTGTAGTAACACCTCAGTGTAGTAACACCTCAGTGTAGTAACATGTCAGTGTAGTAACACGTCAGTGTAGTAACATGTCAGTGTAGTAACATGTTAGTGTAGTAACATGTCAGTCTCGTAACATGTCAGTGTAGTAACACGTCATTGTTGTAACACCTCAGTGTAGTAACATGTCAGTGTAGTAACACGTCATTGTTGTAACACCTCAGTGTAGTAACATGTCAGTGTAGTAACACGTCAGTGTAGTAACACCTCAGTGTAGTAGCATGTCAGTGTAGTAACATGTCAGTGTAGTAACATGTCAGTGTAGTAACATGTCAGTGTAGTAACACGTCATTGTTGTAACACCTCAGTGTAGTAACACCTCAGTGTAGTAACACGTCACTGTAGTAACATTTCAGTGTAGTAACATGTCAGTGTAGTAACATGTTAGTGTAGTAACATGTCAGTCTCGTAACATGTCAGTGTAGTAACACGTCATTGTTGTAACACCTCAGTGTAGTAACATGTCAGTGTAGTAACACGTCATTGTTGTAACACCTCAGTGTAGTAACACGTCAGTGTAGTAACACCTCAGTGTAGTAACACCTCAGTGTAGTAACATGTCAGTGTAGTAACACGTCAGTGTAGTAACACCTCAGTGTAGTAACACCTCAGTGTAGTAACATGTCAGTGTAGTAACATGTCATTGTTGTAACACCTCAGTGTAGTAACACCTCAGTGTAGTAACATGTCAGTGTAGTAACACGTCAGTGTAGTAACATGTCAGTGTAGTAACACGTCAGGGTAGTAACATGTCAGTGTAGTAACACGTCAGGGTAGTAACACCTCAGTGTAGTAACATGTCAGTGTAGTAACACGTCAGTGTAGTAACACCTCAGTGTAGTAACACCTCAGTGTAGTAACATGTCAGTGTAGTAACACCTCAGTGTAGTAACATGTCAGTGTAGTAACATGTCAGTGTAGTAACATGTCAGTGTAGTAACACGTCATTGTTGTAACACCTCAGTGTAGTAACACCTCAGTGTAGTAACATGTCAGTGTAGTAACACGTCAGTGTAGTTACATGTCAGTGTAGTAACACG
This sequence comes from Callionymus lyra, assembly GCF_982586985.1. Lineage (NCBI taxonomy): Eukaryota > Metazoa > Chordata > Actinopteri > Syngnathiformes > Callionymidae > Callionymus > Callionymus lyra. The sequence continues at coordinate 2,660,430 of NC_141824.1, forward strand.
TCAGGGTAGTAACATGTCAGTGTAGTAACATGTCAGTGTAGTAACACCTCAGTGTAGTAACATGTCAGTGTAGTAACACGTCAGTGTAGTAACACCTCAGTGTAGTAACATGTCATTGTTGTAACACCTCAGTGTAGTAACACCTCAGTGTAGTAACATGTCAGTGTAGTAACACGTCAGTGTAGTAACACCTCAGTGTAGTAACATGTCAGTGTAGTAACACGTCAGTGTAGTAACATGTCATTGTTGTAACACCTCAGTGTAGTAACACCTCAGTGTAGTAACATGTCAGTGTAGTAACACGTCAGTGTAGTAACACCTCAGTGTAGTAACACCTCAGTGTAGTAACATGTCAGTGTCGTAACATGTCAGTGTCGTAACATGTCAGTGTAGTAACACCTCAGTGTAGTAACATGTCAGTGTCGTAACATGTCAGTGTAGTAACATGTCATTGTTGTAACACCTCAGTGTAGTAACATGTCAGTGTAGTAACACGTCATTGTTGTAACACCTCAGTGTAGTAACACGTCAGTGTAGTAACATGTCAGTGTAGTAACATGTCAGTGTAGTAACATGTCAGTGTAGTAACACGTCATTGTTGTAACACCTCAGTGTAGTAACACGTCAGTGTAGTAACATGTCAGTGTAGTAACACGTCATTGTTGTAACACCTCAGTGTAGTAACACCTCAGTGTAGTAACATGTCAGTGTAGTAACATGTCAGTGTAGTAACACGTCATTGTTGTAACACCTCAGTGTAGTAACACCTCAGTGTAGTAACACGTCAGTGTAGTAACATGTCAGTGTAGTAACATGTCAGTGTAGTAACATGTCAGTGTAGTAACATGTCAGTGTAGTAACACCTCAGTGTAGTAACATGTCAGTGTAGTAACACGTCATTGTTGTAACACCTCAGTGTAGAAACATGTCAGTGTAGTAACATGTCAGTGTAGTAACATGTCAGTGTAGTAACACCTCAGTGTAGTAACACCTCAGTGTAGTAACATGTCAGTGTAGTAACACGTCAGTGTAGTAACATGTCAGTGTAGTAACATGTTAGTGTAGTAACATGTCAGTCTCGTAACATGTCAGTGTAGTAACACGTCATTGTTGTAACACCTCAGTGTAGTAACATGTCAGTGTAGTAACACGTCATTGTTGTAACACCTCAGTGTAGTAACATGTCAGTGTAGTAACACGTCAGTGTAGTAACACCTCAGTGTAGTAACACGTCAGTGTAGTAACATGTCAGTGTAGTAACATGTCAGTGTAGTAACATGTCAGTGTAGTAACACGTCATTGTTGTAACACCTCAGTGTAGTAACACCTCAGTGTAGTAACACGTCAGTGTAGTAACATGTCAGTGTAGTAACATGTCAGTGTAGTAACATGTTAGTGTAGTAACATGTCAGTCTCGCAACATGTCAGTGTAGTAACACGTCATTGTTGTAACACCTCAGTGTAGTAACATGTCAGTGTAGTAACACGTCATTGTTGTAACACCTCAGTGTAGTAACATGTCAGTGTAGTAACACGTCAGTGTAGTAACACCTCAGTGTAGTAACACGTCAGTGTAGTAACATGTCAGTGTAGTAACACGTCAGTGTAGTAACATGTCAGTGTAGTAACACTTCAGTGTAGTAACATGTCAGTGTAGTAACACCTCAGTGTAGTAACATGTCAGTGTAGTAACATGTCTGTGTAGTACCATGTCAGTGTAGTAACACATCATCGTTGTAACACCTCAGTGTAGTAACACCTCAGTGTAGTAACATGTCAGTGTAGTAACACGTCAGTGTAGTAACATGTCAGTGTAGTAACATGTCAGTGTAGTAACATGTCATTGTTGTAACACCTCAGTGTAGTAACATGTCAGTGTAGTAACATGTCAGTGTAGTAACATGTCATTGTTGTAACACCTCAGTGTAGTAACATGTCAGTGTAGTAACATGTCAGTGTAGTAACATGTCAGTGTAGTAACACCTCAGTGTAGTAACATGTCAGTGTAGTAACACGTCAGTGTAGTAACATGTCAGTGTAGTAACATGTCAGTGTAGTAACATGTCAGTGTAGTAACATGTCATTGTTGTAACACCTCAGTGTAGTAACATGTCAGTGTAGTAACATGTCAGTGTAGTAACATGTCATTGTTGTAACACCTCAGTGTAGTAACACCTCAGTGTAGTAACATGTCAGTGTAGTAACATGTCAGTGTAGTAACATGTCAGTGTAGTAACACCTCAGTGTAGTAACATGTCAGTGTAGTAACATGTCAGTGTAGTAACATGTCAGTGTAGTAACACGTCATTGTTGTAACACCTCAGTGTAGTAACACCTCAGTGTAGTAACATGTCAGTGTAGTAACATGTCAGTGTAGTAACACGTCAGTGTAGTAACACCTCAGTGTAGTAACACCTCAGTGTAGCAACATGTCAGTGTAGTAACATGTCAGTGTAGTAACACGTCAGTGTAGTAACATGTCATTGTTGTAACACCTCAGTGTAGTAACACCTCAGTGTAGTAACATGTCAGTGTAGTAACATGTCAGTGTAGTAACACCTCAGTGTAGTAACATGTCAGTGTAGTAACATGTCAGTGTAGTAACATGTCAGTGTAGTAACACGTCATTGTTGTAACACCTCAGTGTAGTAACACCTCAGTGTAGTAACATGTCAGTGTAGTAACATGTCAGTGTAGTAACATGTCAGTGTAGTAACATGTCAGTGTAGTAACACGTCATTGTTGTAACACGTCATTGTTGTAACACCTCAGTGTAGTAACACCTCAGTGTAGTAACACCTCAGTGTAGTAACATGTCAGTGTAGTAACACGTCAGTGTAGTAACATGTCAGTGTAGTAACACGTCAGGGTAGTAACATGTCAGTGTAGTAACACGTCAGGGTAGTAACACCTCAGTGTAGTAACATGTCAGTGTAGTAACACGTCAGTGTAGTAACACCTCAGTGTAGTAACACCTCAGTGTAGTAACAAGTCAGTGTAGTAACACCTCAGTGTAGTAACACCTCAGTGTAGTAACATGTCAGTGTAGTAACACGTCAGTGTAGTAACACCTCAGTGTAGTAACATGTCAGTGTAGTAACACGTCAGTGTAGTAACACCTCAGTGTAGTAACACCTCAGTGTAGTAACATGTCAGTGTAGTAACACGTCAGTGTAGTAACACCTCAGTGTAGTAACACCTCAGTGTAGTAACATGTCAGTGTAGTAACATGTCATTGTTGTAACACCTCAGTGTAGTAACACCTCAGTGTAGTAACATGTCAGTGTAGTAACACGTCAGTGTAGTAACATGTCAGTGTAGTAACACGTCAGGGTAGTAACATGTCAGTGTAGTAACACGTCAGGGTTGTAACACCTCAGTGTAGTAACATGTCAGTGTAGTAACACGTCAGTGTAGTAACACCTCAGTGTAGTAACACCTCAGTGTAGTAACATGTCAGTGTAGTAACACCTCAGTGTAGTAACATGTCAGTGTAGTAACATGTCAGTGTAGTAACATGTCAGTGTAGTAACACGTCATTGTTGTAACACCTCAGTGTAGTAACACCTCAGTGTAGTAACATGTCAGTGTAGTAACACGTCAGTGTAGTAACATGTCAGTGTAGTAACATGTCAGTGTAGTAACACCTCAGTGTAGTAACATGTCAGTGTAGTAACACGTCAGTGTAGTAACACCTCAGTGTAGTAACACCTCAGTGTAGTAACATGTCAGTGTCGTAACATGTCAGTGTAGTAACACCTCAGTGTAGTAACATGTCAGTGTCGTAACATGTCAGTGTAGTAACACGTCATTGTTGTAACACCTCAGTGTAGTAACATGTCAGTGTAGTAACACGTCATTGTTGTAACACCTCAGTGTAGTAACATGTCAGTGTAGTAACACGTCAGTGTAGTAACATGTCAGTGTAGTAACATGTCAGTGTAGTAACATGTCAGTGTAGTAACATGTCATTGTTGTAACACCTCAGTGTAGTAACATGTCAGTGTAGTAACATGTCAGTGTAGTAACATGTCATTGTTGTAACACCTCAGTGTAGTAACACCTCAGTGTAGTAACATGTCAGTGTAGTAACATGTCAGTGTAGTAACATGTCAGTGTAGTAACACCTCAGTGTAGTAACATGTCAGTGTAGTAACATGTCAGTGTAGTAACATGTCAGTGTAGTAACATGTCATTGTTGTAACACCTCAGTGTAGTAACACCTCAGTGTAGTAACATGTCAGTGTAGTAACATGTTAGTGTAGTAACACGTCAGTGTAGTAACACCTCAGTGTAGTAACACCTCAGTGTAGTAACATGTCAGTGTAGTAACATGTCAGTGTAGTAACACGTCAGTGTAGTAACATGTCATTGTTGTAACACCTCAGTGTAGTAACACCTCAGTGTAGTAACATGTCAGTGTAGTAACATGTCAGTGTAGTAACACCTCAGTGTAGTAACATGTCAGTGTAGTAACATGTCAGTGTAGTAACATGTCAGTGTAGTAACACGTCATTGTTGTAACACCTCAGTGTAGTAACACCTCAGTGTAGTAACATGTCAGTGTAGTAACATGTCAGTGTAGTAACATGTCAGTGTAGTAACACGTCATTGTTGTAACACGTCATTGTTGTAACACCTCAGTGTAGTAACACCTCAGTGTAGTAACACCTCAGTGTAGTAACATGTCAGTGTAGTAACACGTCAGTGTAGTAACATGTCAGTGTAGTAACACGTCAGGGTAGTAACATGTCAGTGTAGTAACACGTCAGGGTAGTAACATTTCAGTGTAGTAACATGTCAGTGTAGTAACACGTCAGTGTAGTAACACCTCAGTGTAGTAACACCTCAGTGTAGTAACAAGTCAGTGTAGTAACACCTCAGTGTAGTAACACCTCAGTGTAGTAACATGTCAGTGTAGTAACACGTCAGTGTAGTAACACCTCAGTGTAGTAACATGTCAGTGTAGTAACACGTCAGTGTAGTAACACCTCAGTGTAGTAACACCTCAGTGTAGTAACATGTCAGTGTAGTAACACGTCAGTGTAGTAACACCTCAGTGTAGTAACACCTCAGTGTAGTAACATGTCAGTGTAGTAACACGTCATTGTTGTAACACCTCAGTGTAGTAACACCTCAGTGTAGTAACATGTCAGTGTAGTAACACGTCAGTGTAGTAACATGTCAGTGTAGTAACACGTCAGGGTAGTAACATGTCAGTGTAGTAACACGTCAGGGTAGTAACACCTCAGTGTAGTAACATGTCAGTGTAGTAACACCTCAGTGTAGTAACACCTCAGTGTAGTAACACCTCAGTGTAGTAACATGTCAGTGTAGTAACACCTCAGTGTAGTAACATGTCAGTGTAGTAACATGTCAGTGTAGTAACACGTCATTGTTGTAACACCTCAGTGTAGTAACACCTCAGTGTAGTAACATGTCAGTGTAGTAACACGTCAGTGTAGTAACATGTCAGTGTAGTAACACGTCAGGGTAGTAACATGTCAGTGTAGTAACATGTCAGGGTAGTAACATGTCATTGTTGTAACACCTCAGTGTAGTAACACCTCAGTGTAGTAACATGTCAGTGTAGTAACACGTCAGTGTAGTAACACCTCAGTGTAGTAACACCTCAGTGTAGTAACATGTCAGTGTCGTAACATGTCAGTGTAGTAACACCTCAGTGTAGTAACATGTCAGTGTTGTAACATGTCAGTGTAGTAACACGTCATTGTTGTAACACCTCAGTGTAGTAACATGTCAGTGTAGTAACACGTCATTGTTGTAACACCTCAGTGTAGTAACACGTCAGTGTAGTAACATGTCAGTGTAGTAACATGTCAGTGTAGTAACATGTCAGTGTAGTAACACGTCATTGTTGTAACACCTCAGTGTAGTAACACGTCAGTGTAGTAACATGTCAGTGTAGTAACATGTCAGTGTAGTAACACGTCATTGTTGTAACACCTCAGTGTAGTAACACCTCAGTGTAGTAACATGTCAGTGTAGTAACATGTCAGTGTAGTAACACGTCATTGTTGTAACACCTCAGTGTAGTAACACCTCAGTGTAGTAACACGTCAGTGTAGTAACATGTCAGTGTAGTAACACGTCAGTGTAGTAACACCTCAGTGTAGTAACACCTCAGTGTAGTAACATGTCAGTGTAGTAACATGTCAGTGTAGTAACACCTCAGTGTAGTAACATGTCAGTGTAGTAACACGTCATTGTTGTAACACCTCAGTGTAGAAACATGTCAGTGTAGTAACATGTCAGTGTAGTAACATGTCAGTGTAGTAACACCTCAGTGTAGTAACACCTCAGTGTAGTAACATGTCAGTGTAGTAACATGTCAGTGTAGTAACACCTCAGTGTAGTAACATGTCAGTGTAGTAACACGTCATTGTTGTAACACCTCAGTGTAGAAACATGTCAGTGTAGTAACATGTCAGTGTAGTAACATGTCAGTGTAGTAACACCTCAGTGTAGTAACACCTCAGTGTAGTAACATGTCAGTGTAGTAACACGTCAGTGTAGTAACATGTCAGTGTAGTAACATGTTAGTGTAGTAACATGTCAGTCTCGTAACATGTCAGTGTAGTAACACGTCATTGTTGTAACACCTCAGTGTAGTAACATGTCAGTGTAGTAACACGTCATTGTTGTAACACCTCAGTGTAGTAACATGTCAGTGTAGTAACACGTCAGTGTAGTAACACCTCAGTGTAGTAACACGTCAGTGTAGTAACATGTCAGTGTAGTAACATGTCAGTGTAGTAACATGTCAGTGTAGTAACACGTCATTGTTGTAACACCTCAGTGTAGTAACACCTCAGTGTAGCAACACCTCAGTGTAGTAACATGTCAGTGTAGTAACATGTCAGTGTAGTAACACGTCATTGTTGTAACACCTCAGTGTAGTAACACCTCAGTGTAGTAACACGTCAGTGTAGTAACATGTCAGTGTAGTAACACGTCAGTGTAGTAACACCTCAGTGTAGTAACACCTCAGTTTAGTAACATGTCAGTGTAGTAACATGTCAGTGTAGTAACACCTCAGTGTAGTAACATGTCAGTGTAGTAACACGTCATTGTTGTAACACCTCAGTGTAGAAACATGTCAGTGTAGTAACATGTCAGTGTAGTAACATGTCAGTGTAGTAACACCTCAGTGTAGTAACACCTCAGTGTAGTAACATGTCAGTGTAGTAACACGTCAGTGTAGTAACATGTCAGTGTAGTAACATGTTAGTGTAGTAACATGTCAGTCTCGTAACATGTCAGTGTAGTAACACGTCATTGTTGTAACACCTCAGTGTAGTAACATGTCAGTGTAGTAACACGTCATTGTTGTAACACCTCAGTGTAGTAACATGTCAGTGTAGTAACACGTCAGTGTAGTAACACCTCAGTGTAGTAGCATGTCAGTGTAGTAACATGTCAGTGTAGTAACATGTCAGTGTAGTAACATGTCAGTGTAGTAACACGTCATTGTTGTAACACCTCAGTGTAGTAACACCTCAGTGTAGTAACACGTCACTGTAGTAACATGTCAGTGTAGTAACATGTCAGTGTAGTAACATGTTAGTGTAGTAACATGTCAGTCTCGTAACATGTCAGTGTAGTAACACGTCATTGTTGTAACACCTCAGTGTAGTAACATGTCAGTGTAGTAACACGTCATTGTTGTAACACCTCAGTGTAGTAACACGTCAGTGTAGTAACACCTCAGTGTAGTAGCACCTCAGTGTAGTAACATGTCAGTGTAGTAACACGTCAGTGTAGTAACACCTCAGTGTAGTAACACCTCAGTGTAGTAACATGTCAGTGTAGTAACATGTCATTGTTGTAACACCTCAGTGTAGTAACACCTCAGTGTAGTAACATGTCAGTGTAGTAACACGTCAGTGTAGTAACATGTCAGTGTAGTAACACGTCAGGGTAGTAACATGTCAGTGTAGTAACACGTCAGGGTAGTAACACCTCAGTGTAGTAACATGTCAGTGTAGTAACACGTCAGTGTAGTAACACCTCAGTGTAGTAACACCTCAGTGTAGTAACATGTCAGTGTAGTAACACCTCAGTGTAGTAACATGTCAGTGTAGTAACATGTCAGTGTAGTAACATGTCAGTGTAGTAACACGTCATTGTTGTAACACCTCAGTGTAGTAACACCTCAGTGTAGTAACATGTCAGTGTAGTAACACGTCAGTGTAGTTACATGTCAGTGTAGTAACACGTCAGGGTAGTAACATGTCAGTGTAGTAACATGTCAGTGTAGTAACACCTCAGTGTAGTAACATGTCAGTGTAGTAACACGTCAGTGTAGTAACACCTCAGTGTAGTAACATGTCATTGTTGTAACACCTCAGTGTAGTAACACCTCAGTGTAGTAACATGTCAGTGTAGTAACACGTCAGTGTAGTAACACCTCAGTGTAGTAACATGTCAGTGTAGTAACACGTCAGTGTAGTAACATGTCATTGTTGTAACACCTCAGTGTAGTAACACCTCAGTGTAGTAACATGTCAGTGTAGTAACACGTCAGTGTAGTAACACCTCAGTGTAGTAACACCTCAGTGTAGTAACATGTCAGTGTCGTAACATGTCAGTGTCGTAACATGTCAGTGTAGTAACACCTCAGTGTAGTAACATGTCAGTGTCGTAACATGTCAGTGTAGTAACACGTCATTGTTGTAACACCTCAGTGTAGTAACATGTCAGTGTAGTAACACGTCATTGTTGTAACACCTCAGTGTAGTAACACGTCAGTGTAGTAACATGTCAGTGTAGTAACATGTCAGTGTAGTAACATGTCAGTGTAGTAACACGTCATTGTTGTAACACCTCAGTGTAGTAACACGTCAGTGTAGTAACATGTCAGTGTAGTAACACGTCATTGTTGTAACACCTCAGTGTAGTAACACCTCAGTGTAGTAACATGTCAGTGTAGTAACATGTCAGTGTAGTAACACGTCATTGTTGTAACACCTCAGTGTAGTAACACCTCAGTGTAGTAACACGTCAGTGTAGTAACATGTCAGTGTAGTAACATGTCAGTGTAGTAACATGTCAGTGTAGTAACATGTCAGTGTAGTAACACCTCAGTGTAGTAACATGTCAGTGTAGTAACACGTCATTGTTGTAACACCTCAGTGTAGAAACATGTCAGTGTAGTAACATGTCAGTGTAGTAACATGTCAGTGTAGTAACACCTCAGTGTAGTAACACCTCAGTGTAGTAACATGTCAGTGTAGTAACACGTCAGTGTAGTAACATGTCAGTGTAGTAACATGTTAGTGTAGTAACATGTCAGTCTCGTAACATGTCAGTGTAGTAACACGTCATTGTTGTAACACCTCAGTGTAGTAACATGTCAGTGTAGTAACACGTCATTGTTGTAACACCTCAGTGTAGTAACATGTCAGTGTAGTAACACGTCAGTGTAGTAACACCTCAGTGTAGTAACACGTCAGTGTAGTAACATGTCAGTGTAGTAACATGTCAGTGTAGTAACATGTCAGTGTAGTAACACGTCATTGTTGTAACACCTCAGTGTAGTAACACCTCAGTGTAGTAACACGTCAGTGTAGTAACATGTCAGTGTAGTAACATGTCAGTGTAGTAACATGTTAGTGTAGTAACATGTCAGTCTCGCAACATGTCAGTGTAGTAACACGTCATTGTTGTAACACCTCAGTGTAGTAACATGTCAGTGTAGTAACACGTCATTGTTGTAACACCTCAGTGTAGTAACATGTCAGTGTAGTAACACGTCAGTGTAGTAACACCTCAGTGTAGTAACACGTCAGTGTAGTAACATGTCAGTGTAGTAACACGTCAGTGTAGTAACATGTCAGTGTAGTAACACTTCAGTGTAGTAACATGTCAGTGTAGTAACACCTCAGTGTAGTAACATGTCAGTGTAGTAACATGTCTGTGTAGTACCATGTCAGTGTAGTAACACATCATCGTTGTAACACCTCAGTGTAGTAACACCTCAGTGTAGTAACATGTCAGTGTAGTAACATGTCAGTGTAGTAATACGTCATTGTTGTAACACCTCAGTGTAGTAACACCTCGGTGTAGTAACATGTCAGTGTAGTAACACGTCATTGTTGTAACACCTCAGTGTAGTAACACCTCAGTGTAGTAACACGTCAGTTTAGTAACATGTCAGTGTAGTAACATGTCAGTGTAGTAACACGTCAATGTAGTATCATGTCAGTGTAGTAACACCTCAGTGTAGTAACATGTCAGTGTAGTAACATGTCTGTGTAGTAGCATGTCAGTGTAGTAACACATCATCGTTGTAACACCTCAGTGTAGTAACACCTCAGTGTAGTAACATGTCAGTGTAGTAACATGTAAGTGTAGTAACATGTCATTGTTGTAACACCTCAGTGTAGTAACACCTCAGTGTAGTAACATGTCAGTGTAGTAACACCTCAGTGTAGTAACATGTCAGTGTAGTAACATGTCAGTGTAGTAACACGTCATCGTTGTAACACCTCAGTGTAGTAACACCTCAGTGTAGTAACACGTCAGTGTAGTAACACGTCATTGTTGTAACACCTCAGTGTAGTAACACATCATTGTAGTAACATGTCAGTGTAGTAACACGTCATTGTTGTAACACCTCAGTGTAGTAACACATCATTGTAGTAACATGTCACTGTAGTAACACATCATTGTTGTAACACCTCAGTGTACTAACACGTCATAGTTGTAACATGTCAGTGTAGTAACACGTCAGTGTAGTAACATGTCAGTGTATTAACACGTCATTGTTGTAACACCTCAGTGTAGTAACACATCATTGTAGTAACATGTCACTGTAGTAACACGTCAGTGTAGTAACAAGTCGGTGTAGTAACACCTCATTGTAGTAACACGTCAGTGTAGTAACATGTCAGTGTAGTAACATGTCAGTGTAACAACACGTCAGTGTAGTAACAAGTCGGTGTAGTAACACCTCATTGTAGTAACACGTCAGTGTAGTAACATGTCAGTGTAGTAACATGTCAGTGTAACAACACCTCAGTGTAGTAACACGTCAGTGTAGTAACATGTCAGTGTAGTAACACCTCAGTGTAGTAACACATCATTGTAGTAACATGTCACTGTAGTAACACGTCAGTGTAGTAACAAGTCGGTGTAGTAACACCTCATTGTAGTAACACGTCAGTGTAGTAACATGTCACTGTAGTAACACGTCAGTGTAGTAACAAGTCGGTGTAGTAACACCTCATTGTAGTAACACGTCAGTGTAGTAACATGTCAGTGTAGTAACACCTCAGTGTAGTAACATGTCAGTGTAGTAACACCTCAGTGTTACAACACGTCAGTGTAGTAACATGTCAGTGTAGTAACACCTCAGTGTTACAACACGTCAGTGTAGTAACATGTCAGTGTAGTAACACCTCAGTGTAGTAACACCTCAGTGTATTAACACGTCAGTGTAGTTACATGTCAGTGTAGTAACACCTCAGTGTTACAACACGTCAGTGTAGTAACATGTCAGTGTAGTAACACCTCAGTGTAGTAACACCTCAGTGTAGTAACACCTCAGTGTAGTAACACCTCAGTGTAGTAACACCTCAGTGTATTAACACGTCAGTGTAATCTGGCCGCGACACAGTTGGCGTCGCATCAGGATCCACGAGAGACGCTGGAGTGTGTGATAAGTGTTGTGAGAGGAAGAGATGCTTAATCACCTCAACACTAACAGACGCTTCTCGTATTAGACACAAATTACATCCTAATCGTCCTGGGCGGCAGTTCCCGTGGCAACCATCAGCGACACACAATCCAAGACTGACACACGGATCACGTGAACTTCACCAAGATCTTTACTTTTCTCAGGATTCTAGATTTTTTGGGATGAATGTTGAACAATAAATAAACTAGTTAATGTTTTTTGTGTTGTTCCTTTCACCAACAACTCAACGCAGGAAGAACATTTTCAATTTCAAATGTTAAAAGAGGACATTTTTAAAAGAACTTTCACATAAAAATGTACTTAGAGTTTTAAACACATGCTCTTGACCAGTGACGTGAAATCTCAGGTGCAATATATAAGATTATAAACTTTAAGAATGAACTAAACCTAATGAAATGAAATGGATGTCAATATGCCATAACATTTTATATCAAAGCTACATAAGCTACATTTTAAAATATATAAAAAGAAATATACATTTTCTTTACAATAGGCATGTTTTTTTAAGATTTGATTGATTTGATTCAAAATTATTTCTTGGAGAAAAAACATATATTCACAAAAAGGACAAAGTCAAAAAAGAAAAGTCCTAAAACAAAAAGTACATCTTGTAGTGTTACATTCATCACCTGTGCAGTTTAAACACCTTTTTATTTCTCTCCCGGAGCCCCAGGACCCCCTCCTCCAGAGATGCTGCTGATCCAGGATCTTCACCCTGCATCAGATCCAGAGTTCTCTCCAGCACCTCCATGGACTCTCCTACACTCTCCTCTTTTCTCTCACTATATCCTCCCTCACTCCTCTCCTTATCCATCTGTCTACCCCCCCATCCTTCCTCCCAGCCGGTCAAAGCGGCAGGCCGTCAACAATGAGTCTGGTTCTGCTCGAGGTTTCTGCCTTCTAAAAGGAAGTTTTTCCTCGCCATAGCTCACTGTACAGTGTTTTGTTTCTTGCTCTTTGTTGAATTGCTGGATCTATTTTTCCTTAATCAACTATAGTCTTATTTCAACTGTATAGTGTCTTGAGATAACTTTGTTATGATAAGACACTTTAAATAAAATTGAATTGAATTGAATTGAATAGTGCTGTTGAACTTACTGAGGTCTGTTTAAGACATTTTTCTAATCGTACCATAAAACATATGAATATTAATTCTGACTTTGAAGGAACAAACGTTGAAATGATACCGTCTTCATCTATGTTTGGTATTATTAGCCTAAAAAATGTTTTTCTTTTTAAAGCAGAAATAAGTAACATTTGAAATCATCATTTATATTTCATATTTTCTGTATTTTTGTTTTTATTTTGAACAGTCATGAATTAAACACTCTTTTATTTTACCGATGATCTTTACTACGTTACATGGATCGTGAGTCTACGAGTGTCACGTGACCTCAAAACTACTTTACATCAGTGACTCAGAACTCAACAAGAAATACTGAGAGACTTTCTTTTTTACCAGGAAAATAAAACCATAAATCAACTCAACAAGAGCCTTTATGTTGTTTTCTAGTGAAATGTACAGACAGAAACATTATTTTTTATAAAGTAGTTACAGAATTCCGACACAAGGGGGACCCAGAAACATTTTAAAATCCCACGGATTGAGCCTTTAATTAAACAAATGGTGAAATTGTCGTGAATATCTTTAACAAACTTGACTTTTTCCTGAGTTGAAACCATCGATTCGTGTTCTCCAGGAAGTTTCTCTCCTCGTGTCACTCACACATTATTTAATCTCCACCCTGGTGGCTGGAAGTGGCAGCTGTCGATACTCCTGAACATCTTGTGCCGGAGCAGCTTCTCTGGCGTCAGCAGTGAGTCGAGGTTTCCGAAAACCACACATACACTTTATTAGGCCCGAGAAATCCTGACAATTGCTATTTACTATTGAATTCTTCCACAGAGATCCAGATCTGCTGCGTCTGCGTTCCAGCGCTAACAGCTGCCAACCACCATTAACTAGCTTCTGTCTCCTGCTCTGCCTCCTGCGCCGAGTATTTTTAACGTCCCAGTCGTTAGCGTCAGTCGTACAACTATTCTGTCTGTCATTTTCCAATTAGGGAATATTTCTGTGGGTTTGTCCTGAGGCAGCGTTCTAGGAATTCTTCAGTCATCGACAAAACTCCTCAACTATGTTTCTTAACTTTAACTTTTACTGTTAGCAAGTCAGGAACATTTAAAAGAAAAAGAAAACTCTAAAGCTTAACCTAGTGATTTGTGGATGAAGCTTCATGAAGCAGCGTTCTTGATTTCAGCGACCACTAGATGGCACTCTCCGCTTTGTAATCCAATGTTTTAAAGAATTGTTTTATTAAAACATCACATCATTTTTAATCTGAGGCACCACATAGTGAGCTCTTAGAATAGAAAAGTGCTTCATGAAGCTTTAAGTGATGAGGCCTCATGAAGCATTGTAGTGAAGACACTGTATCATGATACAAGGTCTTCATCTTGAAAGACCATATACAAGTTTGAAAATGATGCCAGGTTTGATTAAATTTGTGGATCAGAGAATAAGATAAAAGCAGAGAGTGAAATCGAGTGTTCTTTTAAAATCTAGACACTGTATCATGATACACTACAAAACTGTTTCATGAAGCTTCATCAGCCGATCACTAGCTCAACCTGCAGAATTCATTATTGGTCAAAACAGCATGAATACATTTCTTTCGACAACAATTGTCACAAACCGACAACTTTACTTTGTTAATGTCTCAAATCTGACGTGAAATCAAGAAGATTTAAACTTGTTTTTTGATTGAGTGACACTCTAGTGTCGATGAAGCTTCATGAAACATGTCCGTCCTTTCAGCGACATGGCGTTCAAATATTTGAATTACGTCCATAAGTTTGGGAAGAAAAAGTTGACTTTGTTTTCACGTTTTAAACCCAAAACCATCGTATAATTGAAGTTAACCACTAACGTGTAGCTAATGAAGACACCCTCCGACCCACTGCGCACATATTTGGCAGCAAATGAGATGAAACGTGGGTTTAATGAGAATTCCTACGGTTGCAACAGTGGCTGAGCCGAAGAACCAAGAGTCGCCAATTTAATGGTTAATTGCGGCTCAGATTCATCGGCCGTCGGTGCATTCGTCATCGTTTAAGTTGTCAAGATAGCACAGGTTGTTAGCTCGCCATTTATGTCTCAGATGTGGAAGATAACTTGAGAGGAACGTCGGCGAATACGTGTGAAAGTAAGAATGTTATTAACCTCCGCGGATCCACGCGTCTCCATAATTAGGGTCGTTGTCGGAGAATGAAATATTCTGAAGATGTGGGTCACAGTGTGAAGCTCATTATCTACACAGAGCCGGAGAGAAAAACTTCACGACGTACATTTAAATCATCGTATTAATATCAGCAATTATATTTCCCACTACCTGAGATTACAAAAGAGTGACTTCACATCTTAGTGTTTACGACTCGCTCGGACTCTCACAACAGTTGAAGATCACACGCATGATTCACGTTGTATTTGAAAATAAACACTCAGCAGATCCCAGACCAGTTTGAATGCTTTCATGAAGATGACTTGATATGAGATTATACATTATAAAAGCTGAATCACGTTGACATAGACAGGTCACATGACAGGAACAATCTCTAGTTAGAATCACACTCTTGGTTCTCCAACATGGTGACCAGAGAGCCTGCAGACACTGTCGCTCTGGGCCAACAAATGACCTTTTTTATGTTTTATTTAGTTTTTTCTTTCTTGTTGCCTCATTGGTATTTATTGAAGAAGCAAAAATGGGAGGAGTTACTGGAGGAAGATCATTTATCATCCATAATAATGAACATAAAGTTATTTAAGAAAAGACATGGTGACACAAATTCACAATTTAATTAAACAAAGTCTATATCTTATAACAAAAGTCCAAAATTTCAAGTGAAATGTCCAAAATTTCAAGTGAAATGTCCAAAATTTCAAGTGAAATGTCCAAAATGTCGTGTGATTTGTCTGAACAAGAAGGACGTGTCTCGCCTGCAGTTCATACAAAACTCTGCGTCTGAGCCGCTCTAGTAGAAGAACTCACATTTCTACTTTCTTTCTCTCTCAGTAGTTGGTGAAATAAAAACTACTGTTACAGAAACATGAAAGTTATTAAAATAGTAACGTATTACTGCTTTAAGCTATGCTAGTTCAAATACAAATAAAACAACATTTTAAAACTGATTTTTTGTTTTCATCAGTACAAATAATCAGAAACTTCATCCTTGTCTCTGTTACGAAGCTCGTCCACTAGAGGGCGCTTCACCCCCATAAAGATGCTGATCAATTACTCATAAAAGAAAAACATTCTATATATGCTTTTTGTTATTTATAGAAACACCAAAAGAGAAATATGTGTAATAACATAATGTAAGTCACAGCAAATACATCATGAAACATCCAAAAATACTTAAATACTACGAATAAAGTTGCTTTGTTTTAAAAAAGAATGAACTCCAGATGTTGTCACTTTTGTTTTAATTTATCTAACAACACATTGTTGAATCTTTTTGTTTAGTTTGTATTTCATCATCTTATCATCTGATGCATTTCTTCACCACTGCTCGTGATCCTCATCTCTGGGATGGATTCTGACCTCAATATGTCTTCGTGTGATTTCACTAACAACGTCGTTTGTTCGCTGATGGCCGGAGTTTCTTTAATTGACCCTAAAAACGAGCGCGTTAGTCAGACTCGCTGAACACAAACCGAGATTAACTAGAAATAACCTCCTGCAACGAGACGGTCGTCGACTTCTGTTTATTCTCCTTACATAATGCATGAGCTCAGAACTAAACAGACCATAATGTAACGTGTGAGACTCTCCTCTGAAGGCCCGTCACCGATAACACGCCTCAACACCAGGGGGCGCAACTACATCAGTGGCTTTGATTACAAAGCTCTGGACTGGAAACTACAAGTATTTACTGAGAAGATTAAACAAAAAATGCTTTGGTATTAACGAGTCAGCAAAGCTGCTCACGGCACTGAAATAAACAAGGAAGATAATGTGAAAGTTAATTAGCTCCATAGCATCCGCCGCACGCTAATGAATAATAACTAATTAATAATCTAAAGTGACTCCGTCACGACAACGTACTGCACGGTTGTCATTATCCAGTGATAATATCATGTATGAGTGTGTATCGATGACCGGGTGTGTGTCAGGGAGACGATACACTGTCGTTACACATGGATAATCATGTGGAACAACGACGACACTGACCCGCTTCATTATCTGTGTTTGAAAAGAACAACGTAATTGATTGTTTGTTCATTTGGAAAATAGAGACAAACTCTGACTCATGAACTCTTTGGTCTGAACACGATGTAAAAGTGTAGTTTTTCTTTCATGCCATCGTCGTAATTATGTAATAAAAAGCAACTTGTTATGGATGATTGTTTGAAAAAACAACTCAATATTTCGATGGAAGAGGAATAATTGGATAAAATCATGTGCAGACGAGTTGTTAGAACATTAAAGGGAACATGCTTGTCTTATTTCTAGTTAAATAAACACAGGTCACAGAACGAACACTTTACATTTGCATTGTTGATCTACTTTATTCCTTTTCTTCTTTAAGGCCCAATATGTAGGATTTAAAATGTCTGTTCTGGCTCCCCTAGTGTTGAAAGAATGTAACTGCATGTGTTATGAAGTCAATCATTACAGAATAATGATATTTAAATGTTGCATATTGTTTTAAAAAAAACATTACAAGAGTTTTAAAATGTTGTTTCTGACCTCTTTACATGTCTTTGATTTCATAACTGAAAGATTTTTCATCTAACGATTTATTTTTATCTTCTGGTCGTTAAAAATAGTGATTTAGACAAAGTGAGGTTGTGAATCGTTTGTTTAGTAACTGGAGTAACGATTGTTTTGAATTGAACCATCATTACTTAAGATATTAACAAAAATATATGGAATTTTTATGTAAAACAATGTTCTGATGTTAAGCGCTCAATAGGTGGCGCCCTCAGTTTGAAATCATGTGAAAATACTGCCATCTAGTGGCCTTTAAAAACAAGGACGCTGCTTCGTCTAAACAATAAAAGACTTTAAAATGTAACAATTACAAAAAGAGCTTTTGTCTTAAACTGGTTTAAAAAACAAGTTTAGAAACTGAAACTTTTCTGGCAGATGTTGAGTCGAACGTCTCTGACATCAAATAGAATTAAAAAGATAAAAGAAAGATGAACAGTTTAGTGACATCATCGTTTAAACTAGTTTAGACCAGAAAAGTTAAATCCCATGAAAACAACAAAAGTCGTTCGTCGTTGAATGTTTTGATGCAAATAGAAGAGAAAATCTGAAAAAAATATATACATTTTTGTAAAGGAGTGACATTTTCAAGGATGGTTTTGAGAACAAATCAACAAAAGTAAATCATTCCTGCTGAACTAAAAGAAGAAAAATGCAACAGAAACACTGAAGAAAAGAACATTTCTCTGGAGGGAGTCGACATCTATCTTACGAATGAAAGATCATTAAAAAATAAAGCTTCATAAAACTCTGAACTTTGAACACAGTTACGTTACATCCAGACGTGAAGGTGTCTTTGATTTCTGCTCCAGGTCGAGGTCGTCGCTGAAACATCATGTTCTTCATCTGGACCTCGAGCTTCTATCAAGACGTCATGACGATATAAATGTACCGTATTTTCCGGGCTATAAGTGTCTCCGGAGCACAAGTCGCTCCAGACATTAAATGCATAATAAAGAAGTAAAAACATATATAAGTCGCACTGGAGTATAAGTCATATAAGTAATAACATATGAAGAGTTATTCAGAGAACTATAGCATCAATAACTAACTAGTTTACCAAACCATCCGTGTAACTCCAAATAACTCTTCATCCTCGTGTCACTTTTAAACAACTAACTAACTCCGGAGGTAGAAGATGCTTCCTCTTCTACGTGGAAATGATCAACACAGGCCTAGAGCGCCCTCTGGTGGTTTAGTGTGAAAATAACATGTGAAATGATATACTGGTAATAATGTGGTAATAATTTCACACATAAGTCGCTCCAGAGTATAAGTCGCCTCCCGGACAAACTATGAAAAAAACTGAGACTTATAGTAAGTAAGTAAGTAAGTAAGTAATATTTCTTTATATAGCGCTTTTCGAGACCAGGGTCACAAAGCGCTTAGACAATCAAAACAATACTCAAAAAAGTACATACTTTAAAGATCAAGATAATACTGAGAACAACACAGGAGTTCCAGAAATTCAATGAAAAGCCTGAACAAATAGAAACGTCTTAAGATGTTTCTTAAAGGAGTCAGTAGATCATCAAACACAGATGTTTCTTGAAGGAGTCAGTAGATCATCAAACACAGATGTTTCTTGAAGGAGTCAGTAGATCATCAAACACAGATGTTTCTTGAAGGAGTCAGTAGATCATCAAACACAGATGTTTCTTAAAGGAGTCAGTAGATCATCAAACACAGATGTTTCTTGAAGGAGTCAGTAGATCATCAAACACAGATGTTTCTTGAAGGAGTCAGTAGATCATCAAACACAGATGTTTCTTAAAGGAGTCAGTAGATCATCAAGAGCAAAGAGAGAGAAGATCGTTCCAAAGCTTAGGAGCAACAGCCTGAAAAGATTTCTCTCCTCTGGTCCTGAGTCGTGTGCGTCGAACCATAAGTAGATTCTGATCCACAGACCTCAGAGCCCGAGCTGGGGTGTAAGGCTGGATCAGATCACTAATGGAAGGTCTGACCATGAATAGATCTGAAAGTAAGAACCAGAATTTTAAAGTTGATCCTGAAAGAAACTGGAAGCCAGTGAAGAGTTTTAAGGATCAGAGAAATGTGAGTTCTTCTACTAGAGCGGCTCAGAATTCTGGCTGCAGAGTTTTGTTTGAACTGCAGGCGAGAAGATCCTTCTTGTTAAGACATGAAAACAAACTGTTTTCCGGAAATAGTCCGGAAAATACGGTACAAGGATGGTTTTGAGAACAAATCAACAAAAGTAAATCATTCCTGCTCGAACTAAAAGAAGAAAAATGCAACAGAAACAATGAAGAAAAGAACATTTCTCTGGAGGGAGTCGACATCGATCTTACGAATGAAAGATCATTAGAAAATAAAGCTTCATAAAACTCTGAACTTTGAACACAGTTACGTTACATCCAGACGTGAAGGTGTCTTTGATTTCTGCTCCGGGTCGAGGTCGTCGCTGAAACTATGTTCTTGATCCGACCTCGAGCTTCTATCATGACGTCATGATGATATAAATATATTCAATAATGGTTATTATTCCTAAAATCATTCTTAATGTGCTGCCGACACAAAACAAGTTTGCTTTCTTTTCCCAAAAAGCTGCTTCAAAATCCATGTATTGGATGAAATCCCAAGTGTTCTCAGGACACCAGAGGAGCAGAAGCAAAGCGAAGGGATCGTGAGCCGAGGAATCGTCCGCCTGAGACCTGCAGTCGCAGGAAAGCAAATAAAAAAAAGAAGGATAGAACAGCTGGAAGACTCGCATCTTCACCTCCATCTGCGTCGCTGGGAACCTCAGCCTCCAGCTCTGGACCGACTTCAGTCGCAGCCGCGACGCCTTGATTCCCATTCGTTCTTCTGGAAACAAAGTCTGGAATAATGTGTCATTGTTTGAGTGCGAGGAGAGAGTGTGTGTGTCGGAGCAGAGAGTGTGTGTGTCGGAGCAGAGAGCTGGTGTGTGTCGGAGCAGAGAGCTGGTGTGTGTCGGAGCAGAGAGCTGGTGTGTGTCGCTGCTTGATGGGCTGAAGAATGTCCTCTTTCCTCGGTGCGTTTAGTTTCCTGCTTCCATCAGTCACTTGTAATACCTTCAGACATGCAATCCATCAAATGGATTCTGAAGGAAGAGAAGAACCAGAGCTGCTGTGTGTGAGGGAGCAGTTGTGTGTCTCACCAGTGAGGTTGTGTGTCTCACCAGTGAGGTTGTGTATCTCACCAGTGCAGTTGTGTATCTCACCAGTGAGGTTGTGTATCTCACCAGTGAGGTTGTGTATCTCACCAGTGAGGTTGTGTATCTCACCAGTGCAGTTGTGTATCTCACCAGTGCAGTTGTGTATCTCACCAGTGCAGTTGTGTATCTCACCAGTGAGGTTGTGTATCTCACCAGTGAGGTTGTGTATCTCACCAGTGAGGTTGTGTATCTCACCAGTGAGGTTGTGTATCTCACCAGTGCAGTTGTGTATCTCACCAGTGAGGTTGTGTATCTCACCAGTGCAGTTGTGTATCTCACCAGTGCAGTTGTGTATCTCACCAGTGAGGTTGTGTATCTCACTAGTGAGGTTGTGTATCTCACCAGTGCAGTTGTGTATCTCATCAGTGAGGTTGTGTGTCTCATCAGTGAGGTTGTGTATCTCACCAGTGCAGTTGTGTATCTCACCAGTGAGGTTGTGTATCTCACCAGTGCAGTTGTGTATCTCATCAGTGAGGTTGTGTGTCTCATCAGTGAGGTTGTGTATCTCACCAGTGCAGTTGTGTATCTCATCAATGAGGTTGTGTATCTCACCAGTGCAGTTGTGTATCTCACTAGTGCAGTTGTGTATCTCACCAGTGAGGTTGTGTATCTCACCAGTGCAGTTGTGTATCTCATCAGTGAGGTTGTGTATCTCACCAGTGAGGTTGTGTATCTCACCAGTGCAGTTGTGTATCTCACCAGTGCAGTTGTGTATCTCACCAGTGCAGTTGTGTATCTCACCAGTGAGGTTGTGTATCTCACCAGTGCAGTTGTGTATCTCACCAGTGAGGTTGTGTATCTCACCAGTGCAGTTGTGTATCTCATCAGTGCAGTTGTGTATCTCACCAGTGAGGTTGTGTATCTCATCAGAGCAGTTGTGTATCTCACCAGTGCAGTTTTGTATCTCACCAGTGCAGTTTTGTATCTCACCAGTGCAGTTTTGTATCTCACCAGTGCAGTTGTGTATCTCACCAGTGCAGTTGTGTGTCTCACCAGTGCAGTTTTGTATCTCACCAGTGCAGTTGTGTATCTCACCAGTGCAGTTGTGTATCTCACCAGTGCAGTTGTGTATCTCACCAGTGCAGTTTTGTATCTCGCCAGTGCAGTTGTGTATCTCATCAGTGCAGTTGTGTATCTCACCAGTGTAGTTGTGTATCTCACCAGTGCAGTTTTGTATCTCGCCAGTGCAGTTGTGTATCTCATCAGTGCAGTTGTGTATCTCACCAGTGCAGTTGTGTCGACAGTGCAGTTGTGTATCTCATCAGTGTGTATCTCGATACAATGTTTACTTGGATTATACTTGTATGTCTTGTTGACACGAGTCTGGATCCTTCTCTGTTCACAGGAGGAATGAGATCTTACGAGATAATGAAGTATTTGGACCAAATAAATAGCCAATGTGTATCTCACCAGTGCAGTTGTGTATCTCACCAGTGCAGTTGTGTATCTCACCAGTGCAGTTGTGTATCTCACCAGTGCAGTTGTGTATCTCACCAGTGCAGTTGTGTGTCTCACCAGTGCAGTTGTGTATCTCACCAGTGCAGTTGTGTATCTCACCAGTGCAGTTGTGTATCTCACCAGTGCAGTTGTGTATCTCACCAGTGCAGTTGTGTATCTCACCAGTGCAGTTGTGTATCTCATCAGTGCAGTTGTGTGTCTCACCAGTGCAGTTGTGTATCTCATCAGTGAGGTTGTGTATCTCACCAGTGCAGTTGTGTGTCTCACCAGTGCAGTTGTGTATCTCATCAGTGAGGTTGTGTATCTCACCAGTGCAGTTGTGTATCTCACCAGTGAGGTTGTGTGTCTCACCAGTGAGGTTGTGTATCTCACCAGTGCAGTTGTGTATTTCACCAGTGAGGTTGTGTATCTCACCAGTGCAGTTGTGTATCTCACCAGTGAGGTTGTGTGTCTCACCAGTGCAGTTGTGTATCTCACCAGTGAGGTTGTGTATCTCACCAGTGCAGTTGTGTATCTCACCAGTGAGGTTGTGTGTCTCACCAGTGCAGTTGTGTATCTCATCAGTGAGGTTGTGTATCTCACCAGTGAGGTTATGTATCTCACCAGTGCAGTTGTGTATCTCACCAGTGAGGTTGTGTGTCTCACCAGTGCAGTTGTGTATCTCATCAGTGCAGTTGTGTATCTCACCAGTGAGGTTGTGTGTCTCACCAGTGCAGTTGTGTATCTCACCAGTGCAGTTGTGTATCTCACCAGTGCAGTTGTGTATCTCACCAGTGAGGTTGTGTGTCTCACCAGTGCAGTTGTGTATCTCATCAGTGCAGTTGTGTATCTCACCAGTGAGGTTGTGTGTCTCACCAGTGCAGTTGTGTGTCTCACCAGTGCAGTTGTGTATCTCATCAGTGCAGTTGTGTATCTCACCAGTGAGGTTGTGTGTCTCACCAGTGCAGTTGTGTATCTCACCAGTGCAGTTGTGTATCTCACCAGTGAGGTTGTGTATCTCACCAGTGAGGTTGTGTATCTCACCAGTGCAGTTGTGTATCTCACCAGTGCAGTTGTGTATCTCACCAGTGAGGTTGTGTATCTCACCAGTGCAGTTGTGTATCTCACCAGTGCAGTTGTGTATCTCACCAGTGAGGTTGTGTGTCTCACCAGTGCAGTTGTGTGTCTCACCAGTGAGGTTGTGTATCTCACCAGTGAGGTTGTGTATCTCACCAGTGAGGTTGTGTATCTCACCAGTGCAGTTGTGTATCTCACCAGTGAGGTTGTGTATCTCACCAGTGAGGTTGTGTATCTCACCAGTGCAGTTGTGTATCTCACCAGTGCAGTTGTGTATCTCACCAGTGAGGTTGTGTATCTCACCAGTGCAGTTGTGTATCTCACCAGTGCAGTTGTGTATCTCACCAGTGAGGTTGTGTATCTCACCAGTGAGGTTGTGTATCTCACCAGTGCAGTTGTGTATCTCACCAGTGCAGTTGTGTATCTCACCAGTGAGGTTGTGTATCTCACCAGTGCAGTTGTGTATCTCACCAGTGCAGTTGTGTATCTCACCAGTGAGGTTGTGTATCTCACCAGTGCAGTTGTGTATCTCACCAGTGAGGTTGTGTATCTCACCAGTGAGGTTGTGTATCTCACCAGTGAGGTTGTGTATCTCACCAGTGCAGTTGTGTATCTCACCAGTGCAGTTGTGTATCTCACCAGTGCAGTTGTGTGTCTCACCAGTGAGGTTGTGTGTCTCACCAGTGCAGTTGTGTGTCTCACCAGTGAGGTTGTGTATCTCACCAGTGAGGTTGTGTATCTCACCAGTGAGGTTGTGTATCTCACCAGTGCAGTTGTGTATCTCACCAGTGCAGTTGTGTATCTCACCAGTGAGGTTGTGTGTCTCACCAGTGAGGTTGTGTATCTCACCAGTGCAGTTGTGTATCTAACCAGTGCAGTTGTGTATCTCACCAGTGAGGTTGTGTATCTCACCAGTGCAGTTGTGTATCTCACCAGTGAGTTTGTGTGTCTCACCAGTGCAGTTGTGTATCTCACCAGTGCAGTTGTGTATCTCACCAGTGCAGTTGTGTATCTCATCAGTGCAGTTGTGTATCTCATCAGTGCAGTTGTGTGTCTCACCAGTGCAGTTGTGTATCTCATCAGTGAGGTTGTGCATCTCACCAGTGCAGTTGTGTATCTCATCAGTGCAGTTGTGTGTCTCACCAGTGCAGTTGTTTATCTCACCAGTGCAGTTGTGTATCTCATCAGTTAGGTTGTGTATCTCATCAGTGCAGTTGTGTATCTCACCAGTGCAGTTGTGTGTCTCACCAGTGCAGTTGTGTATCTCACCAGTGCAGTTGTGTATCTCACCAGTGCAGTTGTGTATCTCATCAGTGCAGTTGTGTGTCTCACCAGTGCAGTTGTGTATCTCATCAGTGCAGTTGTGTATCTCGCCAGTGCAGTTGTGTATCACGCCAGTGCAGTTGTGTATCTCACGAGTGCAGTTGTGTAACTCGCCAGTGAAGTTTTGTATCTCACCAGTGCAGTTGTGTATCTCACCAGTGCAGTTGTGTCGACAGTGCAGTTTTGTATCTCACCAGTGCAGTTTTGTATCTCGCCAGTGCAGTTGTGTATCACGCCAGTGCAGTTTTGTATCTCACCAGTGCAGTTTTGTATCTCGCCAGTGCAGTTGTGTATCACGCCAGTGCAGTTTTGTATCTCACCAGTGCAGTTGTGTATCTCACCAGTGCAGTTGTGTCGACAGTGCAGTTGTGTATCTCACCAGTGCAGTTTTGTATCTCGCCAGTGCAGTTGTGTATTACGCCAGTGCAGTTTTGTATCTCACCAGTGCAGTTGTGTATCTCACCAGTGCAGTTGTGTCGACAGTACAGTTGTGTATCTCACCAGTGCAGTTTTGTATCTCACCAGTGCAGTTGTGTATCACGCCAGTGCAGTTTTGTATCTCACCAGTGCAGTTGTGTATCTCACCAGTGCAGTTGTGTCGACAGTGCAGTTGTGTATCTCATCAGTGTGTATCTCGATACAATGTTTACTTGGATTATACTTGTATGTCTTGTTGACACGAGTCTGGATCCTTCTCTGTTCACAGGAGGAATGAGATCTTACGCGATAATGAAGTATTTGGACCAAATAAATAGCCAAACCGGTTGTGATGTGCTGACGAAGCTTCATGAAACAGTGTCATGTTGTTTCAAGGTCAGTAGGTGGTGCCGTTTAAAAGTGATGTTAGGTTTCATAGGAACAGTTTAAAACAAAGTTAACTACGTGCAGAGACGCCATCTAGTGTACTCTAAAGATAATGACACTGTTTCATGAAGCTTCATCAACACATCACTACCATCTAGTGCACTCTAAAGATAATGACACTGTTTCATGAAGCTTCATCAACACATCACTACCATCTAGTGGACTCTGAAGAAAATGACACTGTTTCATGAAGCTTCATCAACACATCACTACCATCTAGTGGACTCTGAAGATAATGACACTGTTTCATGAAGCTTCATCAACACATCACTACCATCTAGTGGACTCTGAAGATAATGACACTGTTTCATGAAGCTTCATCAACACATCACTACCATCTAGTGCACTCTAAAGATAATGACACTGTTTCATGAAGTTTCATCAACACATCACTACCATCTAGTGGACTCTGAAGATAATGACACTGTTTCATGAAACTTCATCAAGACATCACTACCAACTAGTGCACTCTGAAGATAATGACACTGTTTCATGAAGCTTCATCAACACATCACTACCATCTAGTGGACTCTGAAGATAATGACACTGTTTCATGAAGCTTCATCGACACATCACTACCATCTAGTGGACTCTGAAGATAATGACACTGTTTCATGAAGCTTCATCAACACATCACTACCATCTAGTGCACTCTAAAGATAATGACACTGTTTCATGAAGCTTCATCAACACATCACTACCATCTAGTGGACTCTGAAGATAATGACACTGTTTCATGAAGCTTCATCAACACATCACTACCATCTAGTGCACTCTAAAGATAATGACACTGTTTCATGAAGCTTCATCAACACATCACTACCATCTAGTGCACTCTAAAGATAATGACACTGTTTCATGAAGCTTCATCAACACATCACTACCATCTAGTGGACTCTGAAGATAATGACACTGTTTCATGAAGCTTCATCAACACATCACTACCATCTAGTGCACTCTAAAGATAATGACACTGTTTCATGAAGCTTCATCAACACATCACCACCATCTAGTGGACTCTGAAGATAATGACACTGTTTCATGAAGCTTCATCAACACATCACTACCATCTAGTGCACTCTGAAGATAATGACACTGTTTCATGAAGCTTCATCAACACATCACTACCATCTAGTGGACTCTGAAGATAATGACACTGTTTCATGAAGCTTCATGTTTCATGTTGTTGTGATGTGTGACTCTATTGTATCATCAGTGTGTGAGTTTTGTTGTGATGTGTGACTCTATTGTATCATCAGTGTGTGTGTGTTGTTGTGATGTGTGACTCTATTGTATCATCAGTGTGTGTGTGTTGTTGTGATGTGTGACTCTTGTTGACCATAACCACACCCACTCTGCTGTGATTAGTCACCGCGTGTCATCAATAGTCACCAATTCCACGGGACTCGTTGTATAAACGAAGCGTGATCACCGCTGGAGGAGGAGTGAAGTCATTATTACGTCATAATGGACTCTCGTAACCTCTCGTTCGTCCAGATTTCAGAGCAACTTTATAAAGTAATAAGTTTAAAACATGGTAATGATGAGAAGTTACTGCGTCTTGAAGAACATTCACTACATGTCAGGAGAGTTGATACTTGTTGACGCTTAAACTGTTTTTTCCTCCAAAACACGAAAACGGTTCTTCGTGACTCTGATCCTCCATCGACAGTGTTTCCTCGTGAGTCTGTGCACGAGTGTGTATCGAGCCTAAGTGTACCAGTGACTTCTAAAAATAGATCCTCACATCCTTGGAGAACCAGCAGCTTCTGCCTCGTCAGATACGTCAATGAGAAAAAAGAATCAGCCATTAAAAGTGGACAGTAGTTCGGTCAGTCCTGCTCGCTAGCTTTTCTTCTGGAAACGTCGCGTCGCCTCGGGGGCTTTTACACACAACAGCCATCGCACACAAGCACACACATGCACACATGCACACACACATGCACACATGCACACACACAAGCACACACATGCACACATGCACACACACATGCACACACACTTCTTCCGAGGCAAACACGTTGTCTGCAGCTAATAAATCCATTTCATTCATGACTCTCCAGGTGACCTTCAATCCATGTGTTTAGAGGACGATGGAGACTTATCTTTTAACCGACACGAACACAACTCACTGTTCAGTTTAAACTCACTTCAATCAACATTTTTGTCTCTGAAATGTACTTTTATTTAGTTTATTGAGCAGCTAACGGATGTTTCTATGGTTGGCTAGTTTTCACAGCAACAAGTCAAATTCCCTGATCTGTTCGTGTGCAGAATGTTGTGTTTCATGGAAAAATCCATACATTGTATTAGTGAAAAATAAACTTTATGTTACACACTTCAGTCTTTCAGTGGCTTCTGGAAATCTTCTTGTCAGTACAGTGGATTTTTCTCATGTCTTAGACTTTTGATTCGCGCACTCAAGTCCATGTGATCTGAAGCTGAACTTCTCTCAGTCCTTTACTGGGTCAGGACTTTGGACTCCAACACAAATATCTTCACAGCTAGCATACATGCTGTGGCTACTATGCTAGCACCAATGACTTACAACATTTTCTCTCCTGAAGGTTCTATTTCAACCCTGACATGATGTTGCAGACGATAATCGTGCCTCTGCCTTGAATCAGGTATGTGTAATCGTGCGTACGTGGCTGACGTGATTGTGATGATGAAACATCACATCAATGAAAGAAGTGAGACAGTATTTCTCTAGAAAACATTGTCAAGGATGTTTTTCTACTCAAGCGCTATATGAATACAAATTACTTACTTATTTACTTACTCATCAACGGTCCTCCATTCTTACTTTTGCACAAAACCTCACATGTTGCCAGGTTGGAGTGAAGCACATATGATTATTTCCAGCAGTTTAAATGAATCAGTCCTGAGTCAACTGTCTATTGTTTAACTCGCCTGAACAGAACTAGAGTAGAAGGTGCTGCATGTGTAATCGATGTGCAGCGTATCATTCGTTTCTTCATGAAACTAGTCAACACTCTTATTCTTCAGGTCTCTAAGATCAACTGGATTGAATGGACGGGTCCGTTATCTACGATCCTTGGGTCAATAATCTAGATCTAGTCATTTAGTTCACGTAAGCTGTGATCTTAGTTCATCTTAGTTCACCAGTAGCTTTGTTCGTTGACAGATTCTTCTTCAGAACATTGTCGATGGTGTCGAGGATTGTGTTCGATTAGACACAGGCGTGTCAAACTCAAACATACCAGGAGTAAAAACTCTTTAGTAAAAGATCGAAGGCGGACAAATGTTTATAAACCGAACTGTAACAGGAAGTTTGAGTTTTGTTGTTTTCTTTTCATTCTCTGAGACTCGATTTATTTTAAAGGGAACCTAATGTGAAAACTCTTGTGACTTATTCACATGTCGTAAATGTTCAGTACTCTTCAAAATGCAGTCGTTCATTCATCATGACGTTGATCCGTTTTGAACGTATTACTTCAACACAGCGCATTTTAAGTGGGCGGGGCTTAAGCGTATTTTCTAATGTAAATATCTTTATTAAATTAGAGTTTTGTGAAAAAAAGAAACTGATGAATATAATAGAGTATAATAGAGCATAAAAGAGGTCCTAGAACTATTTAAGACACACTTAAATCAGCACATTAAGGTGCCCTTTAATCATCTGTGTTTGTTCTCCTTCACCAATCTCTCCTTCAAAATCCTTCTTTTTACATATTGGAAATTTCTACGATTGTTGTCCATTATATGCATTATCGCGGTTCATTATCTTATCTTAAACATATTCATCTTAATACAAGAACTTCAGTTTGACACATGCGGTTCAGACCATGTTACAGAAGTGTTTGGTCTGAAAACGCTTCAAATATGTTTCTCACTGAAACATTTGTGAAGAAAATCTTGTCAAAACTGTATTTTTAACAAACTAATGTCACGTGTTGACGCTCGTTGGTGCAGGGAAGGTTGTTGGTTCACTTCCAGGTTGGAAGTCAACATGTGACCTTTCTGTGTGTAGTTAGTATGTTCTCCCAGTGTTGTGTGGGTTTACTCAGGGCACTCCGGTTTCCTCCCACAGTCCAAAAACATACAGAGGTTATTTGAGAACTTGGGGAAATTGTCCGTAGCTATCAGTGTGTGTGTGAACGGTTGTCTGTCTTTGTGTGTCCTGAGACAGACTGGCCTCCTGTCCAGGGTGTCCCCGGCATGAGCCCCCTGCGACCCCCATAAGGGATTAAGCGGTAAAGGAAATAGATGAATGAATAAAGTCGCTTGTAGGGATTTGGTTGCAGAACTTGTTTGTTTCAGCCTTAAAACTTAAAAAAAATAATAAATAAATGATTTTGAAGAAACAATCAACGACTCAATAACGTCTCGAGTCTCTTGTTCGCTAAGTGTTCCCTTGAGGGTGAACCCCACAGAGTCTTCTATTGGATCCATACCAGGAGGTCAGTCGACACCTCGGGGAACGTTTTGAATCTACTCTCAATGTCAAAATATGTGTTAAAGATTCAAGGGCGACGAGGTGCAAAGGTCAAGAGAACCTTCTCAGCGGATCAATAAAATCTATTAATAACACCTTGGATCTGCTGGCCTGGGCAAAAAGGTCACGACCTTTCCTCGCTTCATTCGAACACACACCGTCACGCGTGGTCGACCCGATGTGTTCTGAAGTCACACGGCTGATGAACCAGGAGCTCCTTAAATACCCTTGTTTATTAATTTGAATGACATCATGTGCATATATTTATCTGTACAATATTAAACAAGATCGATTACAGAATGTACAGTACATTGTCCCGTGGCGTGGGATTTCGCTTTCTCGTCGTGGATCGTCCGTTTCCCCCCCTCCCTGGACCCTCTTACCCAACCCTCCGAGTATTCCGTCGACTGTCGATGGGAGACGCTGGAGAGGAGGACGAAGAAAGAAAAGCAAATGAAAGAGGGATTGCAAAGGCACGCTTTATATAGGCTTCGATTCTCAGCTACTTTCATCGCTCGGCCCGTCTGAACAAAAGGGGGATTGGCTGAAGAGGAAGTGGATCTGGTGAGAGAACAATTGCGAACCCCCCCCCCGACCGCCCCATCGTCCTGGATCCAGGGAGAGTTGTGACAATGACTCACACACACACACACACACACACACACACAGTGCTACCTTGGTTTAAACATAGTGCTGTGAATTATTTGTGCGAGTAACGCTGAGCCGGTCGTCGGAAGCTGAGAGAATAGGATCCTCCATCTTGGAATCATCACACATTCATGGTGACGGATTTTGGTTTCAATTCAGAGACGGATCAAGAAAGAAAAATAACGTAGAAACAGTCATCGGCGGCGCTTCTTCGAACGGACGCGTGACCTTCGCCCTCTCGACCCGCTCGGGCGGAAGCAAAGAAACGGGGTCAAAATAAGAAGCTATCGGATGCTTGTCCCCTATATTTAAAGCTTTCTATCGGCCTAATACATACTAGTTCTTAATACTTAGGAGCCCAACGGCGTCCATGGACAGGAAGTGGAAGGGGGGGGTGGGGGGGTGAGTGTTGGCTCCGGGGTCGTGACCCTCAATGTCAGTGCTACATCCTGGTACCTGAAGATTCTGCTGCTGCTAACTGGCCGAGCTGCTCTTGAGCCAGATGAGTCAGTCTGGGTGGACGTGGGTTCTTCACGAGGGGCACGAAAGGAGCCGGACCACTGACCCCGGGACCCGCGGGGGGGCTCGAGGTCGTGGTCTCGGAGCAGAAGGAGCCGTTGCAGATTGACATCAATCAAAATAGGACCCTGCCTTTCCAGGAGCTCCAATGTTTGTCCGACGCTTCACTCGGTCGTCCATCTTTAAGAGTCGGGTCTATGTTTGCATGCTGTGGCCCCCCGATGAGTAGGTCCTTCTCAGGGGGGTCCTCTCTGCTGACGGGGGTCCTCGATGCTGACGGGGGTCCTCGCTGCTGACGGGGGTCCTCGCTGCTGACGGGGGTCCTCGCTGCTGCACACAGTGCTTCCTCGGAACTTCAGATCCAAAAAAAGGGAGAAACTTGGAAAACAAGTTTTGCGTTTAGCTGCGGGACACGAACAGTATCTTTTTTTTGTTGCTTCATGTGGATCCGTTGAGGGCGAGCGTTTCTTATTTTCCCTTTTGAAAGGTTGCATTCGTTAAAGTTCTCGTGGACGTATAAGTGTTGATTCTTTTGATCCGTGATCTCTGATCGTCTTTGGGCGGCGAGAAGGTTGAAGGAAGGTCGAGCGTGGCTGCGGAAGTCGAGGAACTTCCTTCAGTCCTACACAGTCTGAAAGGCCTTGGTCTGAGCCGGGACCATGAGGGTCGGGGGTGTGGGTCCAGACATGTTCCTGGAGTTGAATTTGGGGGTGACGGGGGGCTCCGGGGTCTTGGACGGGACCACTGCGGAGTAGGCCGGCGGCGACCCGGGGAACCCTGGCGGCTGGCCGTTCTCCTTGAGGGCGGCCACCGCGGGGGGGCGCGGGCGGTGGACGCGCTGGATGCTGTTGTGGACCATGGACTGGGTCGAGGAGGCGCCGGAGCGCGAGCTGCCGGAGCGCGAGGAGGACAGCGAGTTGGGTTTCACCAGCTTTGCCTTGGGAGCCTCGGCGTCTTCCCTGCGGACACAAACACACACCAAACAATTATTGTGAGGATAAAGTGCACTTTTACAGACGCAGAAACAAAACCCTGCGTCTATTTCTAGAGCCGCCCGGATCACTGGGGACCAGTATTATGCTGCGGGCGATTCATGAGTCGCCCCCCGCCGGCCCCCCAGCCCGGGCTCTGGGGTCCGCCGCGGTTCATTTGCATGGAATAATGGAAACTGTTTAAGTCGCTGTATTTCCCTCGACACTCCACAACATGTTTTGCCCTAGAAGAGAGTGAAACTTCACTTTATAGTCGTGCGGGTAAAAACAACAACTAACAATCAACCTTCTGTGGGAAACTGTGCTCGATGTGGCAATTAAATAAAAGACCATGTACACGAGCAGTGAAAGTACACAAAAATACACAAATACACAAGAAAGAAAATATAAATGAAGAGTAACTGGAAGCTCTTGAAGAGAATCAATGGACACTTGACCTAGTTGTTACTATTTTTACTGTGGTGCTCACACACATACACACACACACACACACACGTACACACACACACACACACATGTACACACACACACACATGTACACACACACATATACATATATATATACACACATGCAAACACACGTACACACACACACACACACATGTACACAAACACATATACATATATATATACACACATGCAAACACACGTACACACACACACACACACATGTACACACACACACACATGTACACACACACACACACACATGTACACACACACATGTACACAAACACATATACATATATATATACACACATGCAAACACACATACACACACATGTACACACACACATGTACACAAACACATATACATATATATATACACACATGCAAACACACGTACTCACACATGTACACACACACATGTACACAAACACATATACATATATATATACACACATGCAAACACACGTACACACACATGTGCACACACACATATACATATATATATACACACATGCAAACACACGTACACACACATGTACACACACACATGTACACAAACACATATACATATATATATACACACATGCAAACACATGTACACACACATGTACACACACACATGTACACAAACACATATACATATATATATACACACATGCAAACAAACGTACACACACATGTACACACACACATGTACACAAACACATATACATATATATATACACACATGCAAACACACGTACACACACATGTACACACACACATATACATATATATATACACACATGCAAACACACGTACACACACATGTACACACACACATGTACACAAACACATATACATATATATATATACACACATGCAAACACACGTACACACACATGTACACACACACACGTACACACACGCGTACACACACCCGTACACACACACACACACATATATACACAAACATATACACACAAATACACACACATACATACATATATACACACACACATGTACATATACGTACACACACATACATATACATACACACATACATACATATACAGACACATGAACACACGTACATACACACATAGATACACACTGACACACACATGTACACACACACACGTAGACACACACATACATGTACACACAAATGTACACACTAAGTTATGCACAAGTTAATCCAGTAAAATCAAGGACGTCTTCATTCTTTGGTTTCAAACTATCTTTAAAAGAAATTTCAAAGAGACAAAAACACTGGACCTGATTTCGTTGGGAGTGTCTTCCTCCTCGTACTTCTTCTTCTCTTTCTTCCTGGAGATCAGCCAGATGATGAATCCCAGGACCAGGACTCCAGCGATGGAGCCCACGGTTCCCCCGATGTACTTCCCCACCTCCCTCTCGCCTGAGGAACACATGAGTCGAATAGTTTTAGTTTAGTTTTCAACATTCATGGAGCATTTATTACCATCCATCCATCCATCCATCCATCCATCCATCCATCCATCCATCCATCCATCCATCCATCCATCCATCCATCCATCCATCCATCCATCCATCCATCCATCCATCCATCCATCCATCCATCCATCCATCCATCCATCCATCCATCCATCCATCCCTTCATCCATCCCTTCATCCATCCCTTCATCCATCCATCCATCCATCCATCCATCCATCCATCCATCCATCCATCCATCCATCCCTTCATCCATCCCTTCATCCATCCCTTCATCCATCCCTTCATCCATCCATCCATCCATCCATCCATCCATCCATCCATCCATCCATCCATCCATCCATCCATCCCTTCATCCATCCATCCATCCATCCATCCATCCATCCATCCATCCATCCATCCATCCATCCATCCATCCATCCATCCATCCATCCATCCATCCATCCATCCATCCATCCATCCATCCATCCATCCATCCATCCATCCATCCATCCATCCATCCATCCATCCATCCCTCCCTCCCTCCCTCCCTCCCTCCCTCCCTCCCTCCCTCCATCCATCCATCCATCCATCCATCCATCCATCCATCCATCCATCCATCCATCCATCCATCCATCCATCCATCCATCCATCCATCCATCCATCCATCCATCCTTCCATCCATCCATCCATCCATCCATCCATCCATCCATCCATCCATCCATCCATCCATCCATCCATCCATCCATCCATCCATCCATCCATCCATCATCCATCCATCCATCCATCCATCCATCCATCCATCCATCCATCCATCCATCCATCCATCCATCCATCCATCCATCCATCCATCCATCCATCCATCCATCCATCCATCCATCCATCCATCCATCCATCCATCCATCCATCCAACCCTTCATCCATCCCTTCATCCATCCTACTCATAAGTTTCTGCAGAACCAACTCAATTGTGTTTTTGTCTAAAAATAACTTGTGTGTCTGCAGACTCTGAGAAGATACGATTGTGCGACAGTGACTCGTAACTAATGGTTTGTAACCAGTAGAACCAGTTCAAGTGTTGCTGGAGGGAACACATGTCATCCTGGATGGATGCTCATCCATCAGAGAGGCTTCCACTCAAACTCACGTTCCATGGGGACCTCGATGGTGCAGTTTTCTTCTCCCACGTCGTTGCTGGCCGTGCACCTGTACACACCTGTGCTGTCCATGGTCAGGTTCCTCAGCGTCACGATCTGAGGGTTCTTCAGGTCTGCAGGATAGAACAGAAATATGATAATGAAGAAGAAACAAAATGAAATAATACACAAAATATACATAGATTTATAAAAGAATATCAAAGTACATCAATAGTCATGTAACATACATACATTTATAGTAAATCATTAATCTATTATTAATCTATGAGTAGAGATAGAAGGTTTTACTTTTTTTTATTAAATTTATGATTTTAGCAGAAAAAATCGTCATATGTAATAAAAAAGTCATTTATTGTTTTGAAATTATTTTCTTTTTATTTCAAAAAGATCAATTATTAGATGAATCACTAATTATGATGAATCAATTAATTGCAATTAATCCCATACTTGACACAACGAAGAAAACATTTACTTTATTTTGAAAAAAAATTCCTCAAAGTATAAATATATTAATTTTTTAATGCGTTTCTGTTCAGAGTACA
>NC_141824.1:2701012-2761012 GCF_982586985.1 Callionymus lyra
ACACACACACACACACACACACACACACACACACACACACACACACACACACATGCACGCACGCGCGCGCGCGCGCGCACGCACGCACGCACACACACACACACACACACACACACACAGACACACACATACCTCATCATCTCAACAAATCAAAAGAAACCGAACAACAGGAAGAAAATCAAGTCAGAATAATTAAATTGAATCATTAGATCTTTGAGCACGAACAGTTAATGATGTTGTGTTTAGAAATTTGTGTGTGTGTCTGTGTGTGTGTGTGTGTGTGTGTGTGTGTGTGTGTGTCTGTCTGTGTGTGTCTGTGTGTGTGTGTGTGTGCGTGTGTGTGTGTGTGTGTGTGTGTGTGTGTGTGTACGTCCTCAAGTACAGTCTATATATATACATATATGTATAAACATATATATTATTTATATGTAATATTTTACAACACTTTTTTTCCAGGATACTGATACTGATCAGCAAGAATTATTTAAAGAAAAAAAAAATCAAAATTTATATTTTCATTTTTCATCTTTTGCTTGTAATAATATTTTGTGTTATCATAGTTTTTATGGTTTATATTCCATTAATGTGTGTGTAATATTAAATAATTATATTTTTTACGATCCAGGAGCAAATATGCACAAATATTTTTGTGTTGCAACTAAACCTTCGGCCTCTAGATGGCAGCAGGCGTTACATCCTCCACAGCTAAAGGAAGAATGATGACTGAGTACAAGAAGATACAGTAACTCCAGCATATTTTAAAGCTGATGTTTGGACATATTTTGGTTTGAAAACAAATGAAAGCAGTTACTACTTCATCAAGAGTCATGTGGTCTGTAAATACTACAACACCAGAGTCAAGTACTGGACAATACTACACATATATATACTTGTTACTACACTATCACAACACCAGAGTCAAGTACTGGACAATACTACACATATATACTTGTTACTACACTATCACAACACCAGAGTCAAGTACTGGACAATACTACACATATATACTTGTCACTACACTATCACAACACCAGAGTCAAGTACTGGACAATACTACACATATATACTTGTTACTACAATATCACAACACCAGAGTCAAGTACTGGACAATACTAAACATATATACTTGTTACTACACTATCACAACACCAGAGTCAAATACTGGACAATACTACACATATATTCTTTTTACTACACTATCACTACACCAGAGTCAAGTACTGGACAATACTACCCATATATACTTGTTACTACAGTATCACAACACTAGAGTAAAGTACTCCACAATACTACACATATATACTTGTCACTACACTATCACAACACCAGAGTCAAGTACTCCACAATACTACACATATATACTTGTTACTACACTATCACAACACCAGAGTCAAGTACTCCACAATACTATACATATATACTTGTTACTACACTATCACAATATATTGTATCCTTGTATTGTGATACTACCAACACACTCTTGACAAATACACACGCCAAATATATATAATAATAAATGAATCTCATGGAAGTCCTTGGGAAATGCCAAGTACTTCAGCTATTATATAGTTTAGTATAGTGTATATTTATATATATATAAACACAGTGTTAGTTTCTTCACTCTCCAGTAGGCGTATCTGTGTCGACTCTAACTCTGTAACCTCTGGACTCACCGAGGACGATGAGGTTGACGATGCTCCAGTGATAGTTCCCTCCGGTCTTGACTTTACAGTAGTACTGTCCGGAGTCGGTCAGCAGGAGGTCGCTGATCAGCAGGGAGGTGTCTCCGCCCAGGTAGTCTCCGGCGAAGGACAGACGGCTGACCTCGTTCCCCGTGGCCTCGTTGATGTACACCTGACCCCCGAAGAAGGTGATGATCTGGAGACGAGAGAAGTTTTGTCTTGAAATCGTGGATTCAAAGGACGGTCGTTCACTCGTCGTCACGGCAACCTCACCTGACTCCTTCAAACACTGAGTCACTGCTGCGTGACTTACCCACAGAAAAAAAAAGCACAAATAAGGCATGGGTTCTGTCTGCACGAGGTCTGCCGTGAATGTAGGCCACGTCAGACGGAATTTATTTCAGCTTCAGAAAGAGCCGGAGATGACGGATGAATACATCAATGAATAATTTAGCTTTTGACATCTTTTTCAGTGACATCATTATTTTATTCTCCTGAACCCTCCGCTCAGAGAAGACGACGCCGGAGACGGTAGAGCCCGAAAGTCTGTTGTCGTCTACGAGTCGTCGTCGTCTACGAGTCGTCGTCTAAGAGTCGTCGTCTAAGAGTCGTCGTCTAAGAGTCGTCGTCTAGGAGTCGTCGTCTACGAGTCGTCGTCTAAGAGTCGTCTTCTAAGAGTCGTCGTCTAAGAGTCGTCGTCTAGGAGTCGTCGTCTAGGAGTCGTCGTCTAAGAGTCGTCGTCTACGAGTCGTCGTCTATGAGTCGTCGTCTAAGAGTCGTCGTCTACGAGTCGTCGTCTACGAGTCGTCGTCTACGAGTCGTTGTCTATGAGTCGTCGTCTAAGAGTCGTCCTCTAAGAGTCGTCGTCTACGAGTCGTCGTCTACGAGTCGTTGTCTAAGAGTCGTCGTCTAAGAGTCGTCTTCTAAGAGTCGTCGTCTAAGAGTCGTCGTCTACGAGTCGTCGTCTAAGAGTCGTCGTCTACGAGTCGTCGTCTAAGAGTCGTCGTCTACGAGTCGTCGTCTAAGAGTCGTCGTCTACGAGTCGTCGTCTACGAGTCGTCGTCTAAGAGTTGTCGTCTACGAGTCGTCGTCTAAGAGTTGTCGTCTACGAGTCGTCGTCTACGAGTCGTCGTCTACGTGTCGTCGTCTAAGAGTTGTCGTCTACGAGTCGTCGCCTACGAGTCGTCGTCTAAGAGTTGTCGTCTATGAGTCGTCGTCTACGAGTCGTCGTCTACGTGTCGTCGTCTAAGAGTTGTCGTCTACGAGTCGTCGCCTACGAGTCGTCGTCTAAGAGTCGTCGTCTACGAGTCGTCGTCTACGAGTCGTCGTCTATGAGTCGTCGTCTACGAGTCGTCGTCTACGAGTCGCGTCTACGAGTCGTCGTCTAAGAGTCGTCGTCTAAGAGTCGTCGTCTACGAGTCGTCGTCTACGAGTCGTCGTCTACGAGTCGTCGTCTACGAGTCGTCGTCTAAGAGTCGTCGTCTACGAGTCGTCGTCTACGAGTCGTCGTCTACGAGTCGTCGTCTACGAGTCGTCGTCTACGAGTCGTCGTCTAAGAGTCGTCGTCTACGAGTCGTCGTCTACGAGTCGTCGTCTACGAGTCGTCGTCTACGAGTCGTCGTCTACGAGTCGTCGTCTACGAGTCGTCGTCTACGAGTCGTCGTCTACGAGTCGTCGTCTACGAGTCGTCGTCTACGACCAACACAAGTCCAGGACGGACAGAACGACGCGTGGATCTTTGCAGAAGTGATTCTTAAAAACTGGAAGATAATGGTTTTTACAAGACGACGGATTTGCTGAAGTTCGTCACTTGATTATCTTCGTCGTTGTTGTTATTGTTCTGTTTATCAGGCAGAAGTCAGATCGACTGATACACGACTTAAGTCCTCGATGGTGTTTTTGTCAGCAATTAAGAGTTAGAGAAGTTTTGTGTCAGAGTTCTTCCCAAACACGTCATTTTATTCGGTCAATGAAAGCATATTTAAACTTGTGCTTGATAAAAAAAAATAACTTATTGTCATTTCTATGTTTTATTTGGCCTTAAATAATCGAAATAAAGACTGAAAACACTTTTTAT
Organism: Callionymus lyra; assembly: GCF_982586985.1. NCBI lineage: Eukaryota > Metazoa > Chordata > Actinopteri > Syngnathiformes > Callionymidae > Callionymus > Callionymus lyra. The sequence continues at coordinate 2,704,772 of NC_141824.1, forward strand.
TTTAACTTTTACTTACCGTTATGGATTATACACAACTAAAAATATCGTCAAGACCTCATCTGAAACAAGAGGAATATATTACAAAAAAATCAAAAATCCTAAATACAACATTTTTAGCTTAGTAATGATGGAAATAAGTTTCAAACATATGGGACATTTTCTTCATCATGTATATGAATAATTATTGTTAAAACATTTTGAAAATTGTTTTATTTGTTTATTCAAATACACCTAAAAGTACTTTTTAAATTAAAAAAAGGGCAAACATTTCCGGTTCTTTGGCTGTTAAAGTGTCGTATTTCTCTGGAACATGTGAGTATAAATGTACTGAAGCTTTTGTTGAATGGATTGAAATGTTCTTCCTTCTTGTTGTATAGATCGTGACCACGTTCATCGATACTCAACATCTATTCTGAACCTTTCACGTTGCAAAAATAATCGATGTCGGCGTCGTCGTGGTTCAAAAGAAACTGACAAATAAATATTGTCCGGAAACTGACTTCAAAGTCAGAGAAAAGATAAATCACAGATCAAGTATTTTACTTGTTCAAGGAGAGATTAATACAGAACCTTCTTGAAGACGGTCGCATTTCACTTTGAAGCAAGAACACTTTTTTTGGGGATTTTTATACCATTGTGAATGATTTGTTATTAATATGAGCGACAAGAACAAAGTTATTTATGCATCAAGTTAGTAAAAGATGAAGAAGATCATCTCTTGTGAGTAAACCTGCTCTTTTTGAGACATTTCAACACTTTCTATTCCCGACTCAAACCAAGCAATGCTTTGAAACACAAGCAATGATTAAGAAGTTAATATGTTGAACACACTTGATAACACACTCAACACACTCAGTCATTTGAAAATATAAAAATTAAATTATATTAATTCATGTATTCCTTGTTTATTATGCTAATAAACCAGACTTTTGCTTTAAATTATGAACTTTTGTCCGTTAATGTGTCGAAACATGTTGTTGCGTCATGAATTAAACTGCTGAGGTCGAAGGATTTCGAAGCTAATTTCACAAAACAAGGATAAAAAATGTCACAAACAAAAATGCACAACACGATATATCCAGTGAGTCAACTTGAACAATTTAAAGACTTTACAGAATTGTTATCTTGTCCAAATTGTTTTTGGCCTAAAACCTGAAACCAGTCCAATGTTTTTGGGACTTTGGGAGGAAACCAGAGTTCCCAGAGTAAACCTTCACAAGCACAGATGAACATTCACACTCAACTCTGAGAGGTTACAAGTCGCCTCAAGCTGGAAGTGAACCAGCAACCCCTGAAATCTGTGTGTACTTGCTTACATTGAAAATCTCTGTTACTTATCTTATCTTAAACTCACACTTTGATTTGACAAAACACTCAAAAGAGTTGTTCTACACATGTGGTTCAGTGCTGACGTTCAGAGACTCGTCTTCAGAGACTCGTCTTAAGAGACTCGTCTTAAGAGACTCGTCTTAAGAGACTCGTCTTAAGAGACTCGTCTTAAGAGACTCGTCTTAAGAGACTCGTCTTCAGAGACTCGTCTTCAGAGACTCGTCTTAAGAGACTCATCTTAAGAGACTCGTCTTAAGAGACTCGTCTTAAGAGACTCGTCTTAAGAGACTCGTCTTAAGAGACTCGTCTTAAGAGACTCGTCTTCAGAGACTCGTCTTCAGAGACTCTTCTTAAGAGACTCGTCTTAAGAGACTCGTCTTAAGAGACTCTTCTCAAGAGACTCGTCTTAAGAGACTCGTCTTAAGAGACTCGTCTTAAGAGACTCGTCTTCAGAGACTCGTCTTCAGAGACTCGTCTTCAGAGACTCGTCTTCAGAGACTCGTCTTAAGAGACTCGTCTTAAGAGACTCGTCTCAAGAGACTCGTCTCAAGAGACTCGTCTCAAGAGACTCGTCTTAAGAGACTCGTCTTAAGAGACTCGTCTTCAGAGACTCGTCTTAAGAGACTCGTCTTCAGAGACTCGTCTTAAGAGACTCGTCTTCAGAGACTCGTCTTCAGAGACTCGTCTTAAGAGACTCGTCTTCAGAGACTCGTCTTCAGAGACTCGTCTTAAGAGACTCGTCTTCAGAGACTCGTCTTAAGAGACTCGTCTTCAGAGACTCGTCTTCAGAGACTCGTCTTAAGAGACTCGTCTTCAGAGACTCGTCTTAAGAGACTCGTCTTCAGAGACTCGTCTTAAGAGACTCGTCTTAAGAGACTCGTCTTCAGAGACTCGTCTTCAGAGACTCGTCTTAAGAGACTCGTCTTCAGAGACTCGTCTTAAGAGACTCGTCTTAAGAGACTCGTCTTAAGAGACTCGTCTTAAGAGACTCGTCTTAAGAGACTCGTCTTAAGAGACTCGTCTTAAGAGACTCGTCTTCAGAGACTCGTCTTAAGAGACTCATCTTCAGAGACTCGTCTTAAGAGACTCGTCTTAAGAGACTCGTCTTAAGAGACTCGTCTTAAGAGACTCGTCTTCAGAGACTCGTCTTCAGAGACTCGTCTTCAGAGACTCGTCTTAAGAGACTCGTCTTAAGAGACTCGTCTTCAGAGACTCGTCTTCAGAGACTCGTCTTCAGAGACTCGTCTTAAGAGACTCGTCTTAAGAGACTCGTCTTCAGAGACTCGTCTTCAGAGACTCGTCTTCAGAGACTCGTCTTCAGAGACTCGTCTTCAGAGACTCGTCTTCAGAGACTCGTCTTAAGAGACTCGTCTTCAGAGACTCGTCTTCAGAGACTCGTCTTCAGAGACTCGTCTTCAGAGACTCGTCTTCAGAGACTCGTCTTAAGAGACTCGTCTTCAGAGACTCGTCTTCAGAGACTCGTCTTCAGAGACTCGTCTTCAGAGACTCCTCTTCAGAGACTCGTCTTCAGAGACTCGTCTTCAGAGACTCGTCTTCAGAGACTCGTCTTCAGAGACTCGTCTTCAGAGACTCAAAGAGCTTTCCAGGGTTTCCATTTAAACTCTGCCCCACATTTCTGCTGGAAACTCATTAGAGACATGAACTAAAACATTCAAGAGTATAAAAAACAAACAAAAAAATGTGTTTCCTGCCACACGTGTGCGCATGTGTGCGTCCACACAAACACACAAACACACAAACACACAAACACGAGCGCAGCTGTCAGGCCGGCCTGTGACTCCGGGCGAGCGCCTGCAGATGGGTCTAAACGCTGGTGCCACGGAGCATCAGCGCCGGCACACAAACACCAGAACCTGCTGTGATCACAGGTGACGAGCGGACACGTCAACACACAACACCTCGCACACACACACACACACATCAGGTGGAATCATCAGCGACATATTTCCAGCTCCTGCCCACGAGAAATCATCTGCCGACGCCACGGAACGATGCACGACCTGATGCTTCTGTGACGACGATCCAGAGCCTGATGTTCGTTTTTATTTCTTCTCAGATGAAACCATGCAGAGTTGGAGTTGCTGTTGATGCATCTACATGTACGTGACTCCATTCAGACACAAATATAGTCCAGTGACAATTAACTTTTCTTTCAAAGCATCATGAATATTTGTCGTTTTAACATTTTCATCTTCAGCAACGAATACACTTTTCCGGCTACAAATGATAAAAGAATTCAATGATTTAAATGTTTTTTTCTAAGATACATGTTGCTTTTTTCACTGTATTCATGGAATGAAACCATTCACTTAAAATACATTTAGCAATTTTATATGATATTTATCAAAACATTCTCTTGTGGTTGATTTTTCAAGAAAAGATTAACTTAACTTAAGTAAAAGAAGAGAAAATGGCTCAAGTTTAAATAAACATAACATGAACAATAAAACAAATACAACATGATAGAAATAATTAAATAAACAACTTATACTTTATATTACAGGCTGCAATTAAAATGAACACAAACATCTATATTTTGATTTAATTCAAACATTTTTTATTATTATTTTAAGATATATTAAAAAATATACTAGAAGGTTTCATTCAAAATAGGTCTATATTCCTCTAAAATTTGAGCAAAAATAGAAAGTTAATAAGTTATAAGTTAATAATTATTGTTTTTATTGTCACTCATTCTATTTTGTCATATTATTAATTTATTATTATATAATTACACATTATTAATATTAAATTGAAAGCCCTTTTAAAGGAACTTTTACTAATTCATAACAGAAATAATGAAAACCCAAGTTTAGTCAATTATATTCTTAAAGAATCCATTGATTTGGTTGAAATCAATTGTTTGTAAAAACATAATATTTAAAGATAAACATGTGTTTCACTGACGTCAGAGTGTCTTAATGTTCTTAAAGCCTCCGCTAGGTTAGCTTGGAGGCTAAATGTTGACAAGATGCTGTTCCGTCTCAACACGAGCTTCCAGCGGAACAAAAGAATGATTTATTCATCGGCTGCAGGCGCCGTCTCTCCTCTAATCAAATTTTCAGATGTTAGATTTTAATTAATGGCGCCTCCAATGTTATCTTCGCGGTGAAATATTAATGGAGACTCTGAGCCATCAAAGCGTACGACACTTGTTTCCTTTCTCTCTTTGTCTCACTCTCGTCTCACACTTTCTCTCGCCGAAGCGTCGCATCACGAGCCAGCGGCTCCGAGACAGAAGAAGGAAATCTTCTCCTGACAGGAAGATGGTGTCATTTTTACACTCGGTCGCTCTGGAGGAGCAACGTTCACTGGCGAGGAAAACTCAGACCAGTGGAGGGAAGATGACGTCTTACTGTTTCCTGTGATGGAGACGACAGGTTTCCACGCCGTGGACGACTAGTTAGGGAACCTTTGGTGTTGCACTAAGAAAGCATTGATGCTGTGTCTCAAATCACACACTTCTCTTAGTGCACTGGTTAGTATCATCAGGATAGTGTACGTACTAACTAGTAACTAATCCTCCACAGATAGTATGTCTCAAACATACTTCTCTTATTATACTAGAAGTTAGTATCATCAGGATAGTGTACCTACTAACTAGTAACTAATCCTCCACAGATAGTATGTCTCAAACATACTTCTCTTAGTATACTAGAAGTTAGTATCATCAGGATAGTGTACGTACTAACTAGTAACTAATCCTCCACAGATAGTATGACTCAAACATACTTCTCTTAGTGCACTGGTTAGTATCATCAGGATAGTGTACCTACTAACTAGTAACTAATCCTCCACAGATAGTATGTCTCAAACATACTTCTCTTAGTATACTAGAAGTTAGTATCATCAGGATAGTGTACGTACTAACTAGTAACTAATTCTCCACAGATAGTATGTCTCAAACATACTTCTCTTAGTATACTAGAAGTTAGTATCATCAGGATAGTGTACCTACTAACTAGTAACTAATCCTCCACAGATAGTATGTCTCAAACATACTTCTCTTAGTATACTAGAAGTTAGTATCATCAGGTTAGTGTACGTACTAACTAGTAACTAATCCTCCACAGATAGTATGTCTCAAACATACTTCTCTTAGTATACTAGAAGTTAGTATCATCAGGATAGTGTACCTACTAACTAGTAACTAATCCTCCACAGATAGTATGTCTCAAACATACTTCTCTTAGTATACTAGAAGTTAGTATCATCAGGTTAGTGTACGTACTAACTAGTAACTAATCCTCCACAGATAGTATGTCTCAAACTTACTTCTCTTAGTATACTAGAAGTTAGTATCATCAGGATAGTGTACCTACTAACTAGTAACTAATTCTCCACAGATAGTATGTCTCAAACATACTTCTCTTAGTATACTAGAAGTTAGTATGCATCAGGATAGTGTACCTACGAACTAGTAACTAATTCTCCACAGATAGTATGTCTCAAACATACTTCTCTTAGTACACTAGAAGTTAGTATGCATCAGGATAGTGTACCTACTAACTAGTAGCTAATCCTCCACAGATAGTATGTCTCAAACATACTTCTCTTAGTATACTAGAAGTTAGTATCATCAGGATAGTGTACGTACTAACTAGTAACTAATTCTCCACAGATAGTATGTCTCAAACATACTTCTCTTAGTATACTAGAAGTTAGTATGCATCAGGATAGTTTACGTACTAACTAGTAACTAATCCTCCACAGATAGTATGTCTCAAACATACTTCTCTTAGTACACTAGAAGTTAGTATCATCAGGATAGTGTATGTACTAACTAGTAACTAATCCTCCACAGATAGTATGTCTCAAACATACTTCTCTTAGTATACTAGAAGTTAGTATCATCAGGATAGTGTACATACTAACTAGTAACTAATTCTCCACAGATAGTATGTCTCAAACATACTTCTCTTAGTATACTAGAAGTTAGTATCATCAGGATAGTGTACGTACTAACTAGTAACTAATTCTCCACAGATAGTATGTCTCAAACATACTTCTCTTAGTATACTAGAAGTTAGTATCATCAGGATAGTGTACCTACTAACTAGTAACTAATCCTCCACAGATAGTATGTCTCAAACATACTTCTCTTAGTATACTAGAAGTTAGTATCATCAGGTTAGTGTACGTACTAACTAGTAACTAATCCTCCACAGATAGTATGTCTCAAACATACTTCTCTTAGTATACTAGAAGTTAGTACCATCAGGATAGTGTACGTACTAACTAGTAACTAATTCTCCACAGATAGTATGTCTCAACCATACTTCTCTTAGTATACTAGAAGTTAGTATCATCAGGATAGTGTACGTACTAACTAGTAACTAATTCTCCACAGATAGTATGTCTCAAACATACTTCTCTTAGTATACTAGAAGTTAGTATGCATCAGGATAGTTTACGTACTAACTAGTAACTAATCCTCCACAGATAGTATGTCTCAAACATACTTCTCTTAGTATACTAGAAGTTAGTATCATCAGGATAGTGTATGTACTAACTAGTAACTAATCCTCCACAGATAGTATGTCTCAAACATACTTCTCTTAGTATACTAGAAGTTAGTATGCATCAGGATAGTGTACGTACTAACTAGTAACTAATCCTCCACAGATAGTATGTCTCAAACATACTTCTCTTAGTATACTAGAAGTTAGTATCATCAGGATAGTGTACGTACTAACTAGTAACTAATCCTCCACAGATAGTATGTCTCAAATCACATACTTCTCTTAGTATACTAGAAGTTAGTATCATCAGGATAGTGTACGTACTAACTAGTAACTAATCCTCCACAGATAGTATGTCTCAAACATACTTCTCTTAGTATACTAGAAGTTAGTATCATCAGGATAGTGCACGTACTAACTAATTAACTAATCCTCCACAGATAGTATGTCTCAAACATACTTCTCTTAGTATACTAGAAGTTAGTATCATCAGGATAGTGTACGTACTAACTAGTAACTAATCCTCCACAGATAGTATGTCTCAAATCAAACTCTGCTGCTACACACTAACAGGAAATGACGCGACAGCTTCTTCTTCTACTACTATTTAACGATGATTTCAACCAGCTGTAGGAACACTATCGACACCTGCTGGCAGCACGTTTTGCAAGTTTGGAAAAAGAAATAAAGAAAAAATATGAGAATCGAAATATTAGCGAGATATTTAAACTGGTATCAGCAGCGAAGACGTGTTTATCCTCGTACTGCTGCTGAAAATACACCTGTAAGTATATGAATATATATATATATATATATATATATATGACGTAACTTCCGTCTACAACGTCACTAAGATGGAGTCGTTTAGTGGTCCAGTAGTCCATACTCAGTTTTGTGTGTGTTTTAGTGACAACTTAGTGTGTATGGAGCACTACATTTACATACTAAGAATTAAGACGCACTTACGCACTAAAAATACTAACTTTGAGTACACAAGTATGTGATTTGAGACACACCACGAGTTACTATGTACTGCCGTGTTGAGGCTCTTGCTGGAGCATAAACTGTTGCTCGTGACTGAAACTAGAACGAGATCTGAACTGAAATCAAACCTTTTTTGGATGAAAAGTGCAAATTTGTGTGTCAAAAATCAACTGACAATTTCATTCAACTGATGAAAATTAAAATCTATGATTAAAGCGATTCTTTGTGATTTGAATTCGGGAGACACAAGTGGACTAAAGTGGTAGTGTTTAGACGGGAGACTACATTTCCCATGAGCACTCGCTTAACGTGGCAAAAGTTTCCATGTCCCTGTTTGTATCAGTTGATGAATGTTCTGTTTCCAGACTTTATTGATGAATGAAGGATGAAACTGATGAGGTAATGAATCAGATTGTAAGGAAATATGATATAAATAACATAACTTTAACTTTCTTTTTGTTTGTAAATAACATAACTTTATCTTTGTTTTTGTTTTTAGATAATATAACTTTAACTTTGTTTTTGTTTGTAAATAACATAACTTTAACTTTGATTTTGTTTGTAAATAACATAACTTTAACTTTATTTTTGTTTGTAAATAACATAACTTTAACTTTGTTTTTGTTTGTAAATAACATAACTTTAACTTTATTTTTGTTTGTAAATAACATAACTTTAACTTTATTTTTGTTTGTAAATAACATAACTTTAACTTTATTTTTGTTTGTAAATAACATAACTTTAACTTTATTTTTGTTTGTAAATAACATAACTTTAACTTTATTTTTGTTTGTAAATAACATAACTTTAACTTTGATTTTGTTTGTAAATAACATAACTTTAACTTTATTTTTGTTTGTAAATAATATAACTTTAACTCTGTTTTTGTACTGTGATTAACAACCAGTAGATATGTATCATGTTCAAACCATCAAGAACTTTTACAGTGAAAATAAAAATCACACAAAACACCTCAAGTCACAGTATATGAGTCATTGAACTAGTTTTAGTTGAAGTGTCATCACTAGTTATTTTAGTACAAAAATGTATTGTATCACTACTTATGTGGAAAGTAACAGATTCATGTTGCCACAAAATATTTGAACGTTGAACATCGACCAGGAAAACAGACACAAAACGAAATCCTAAGAGACGAGAAGTTTCTCCTCCATGTTGTCGTACAATCCAAAGACATGTTTAATGACTCATAACAGTTATTAAACCACAACATGATTCTAAATGTTTAAGAAATGACTTCATTGAATCTCCAGCCAGTGTGTGACGATAAGTGACTGTGGATTCATTCGACCACGAGAGAGATTTGTTCTCCTGCTGTCGCGGGTCTGGACTGAACTGTATCTCGTTGATAAGAGAATTAATATTAACAGTTCGTTCTTCCACAATCTCAGTCGTAATGAGCTTCTCAAAAGTCATCGTCCAGAGATAAGAGCTGGGAAGACAAACCCTCGCAGGACGGTCACGGGAATGTGGTGCGTTTAAAAAAGACGTCTGAACAGCAGCCGCGTCGACTCAGAAACAGATTCTTACACCGTCTTTGTGTCGATAAAATACTGATTGACTCATTCTAAACGTTATTTCTCTTCCACTCGTTCAATGTCCAGGAAATTTGAAGAACAGTTTTCCGTCCGTCGTCTTTAACGTTCAACCCAATGAAGATCTCATGAATTAATGATCTTCCATTAGCGAGGCCCGGGCCTGTCCCAGCTACCCGGGTCACCAGGGACAAGTCACATTTAAAATGACATTTTCTCCCACACATACGTTCTTGTGTACTGACGGTGAAAACGATGTCTAACAAGTTTTTAGCTCAAGAATTTCATCCTCTTGACGGGTCACTTGTTGACGTGAAACAGATTCTACGTCAACATCTCACACAGTCGATGACGGAGGGTCGAACTCAATCCAACAAGGGGCCGAACATCTCTTCAGTCAAGGTCGCCGGTCGAATAAAATGTGTTTTCACTGAACAGGAAGTTTGAATCTGAAGTGATGTTGTTCTCGGAACGATCGTCTTGTTTTTAGTTTATATTTGTTTCCTCGTACCAAACGTTTCCATCAAATTCATTTTCTTTGACATTAATTGAACTATTAGAGCATTGCTGTGTCTCAAATCACACACTTCTCCAAGTGCACTGCTCTACAGTACACTGTAGTCAGTGTACTTACTTTCGTCAGTGTAGTACAGTCTCAAATCAAACTACTACACACTTACAGTGTAGTTCTGTCTCAAATCAAACTCTGCTGCTACACACTTACAGGAAATGACTCGACAGCTTCTTCTTCTACTACTATTTAACAGTGATTGTAAACATTAGTTTAAACACTATCATCAACACTTGACAAGTTAATAAGTAAGTAAGTAAGTAAGTAATAGTTATTTGTAAAGCGCCTTTCTAGACCAGTTGTGTTTCATTGTGTAATTATTGTGTTGTTTTGCGCTAAAAATGGTGTTTTCTCGAGACATTTACGTCAGTATCTGCTCTGAAGACGTGTCATCAGTGATTTAGCTTCAGTTTAGCTTCAGTGTAGCTTCAGTTTAGCTTCAGTTTAGTATCAGTTTAGCTTCAGTTAAGCTTCAGTTTAGCTTCAGTTTAGTATCAGTTTAGCTTCAGTTAAGCTTCAGTTAAGCTTCAGTTTAGCTTCAGTGTAGCTTCAGTGTAGCTTCAGTTTAGCTTCAGTTAAGCTTCAGTTTAGCTTCAGTTTAGCATCAGTTTAGCTACAGTTTAGCATCAGTTTAGCTACAGTTTAGCTTCAGTTTAGCTTCAGTTTAGCTTCAGTTTAGCTTCAGTTTAGCTTCAGTGTAGCTTCAGTTTAGCTTCAGTTTAGCTTCAGTTTAGCTTCAGTTAAGCTTCAGTTTAGCTTCAGTTTAGCATCAGTTTAGCTACAGTTTAGCTTCAGTTTAGCTTCATCTACGTCACCAAGATGGAGGACGTTGAGGGTGGAAAGTGTCCATCGATCCACACTCAATTCTGGCTGTTTGAGTGCACCAATTGAGTGTGCATAGTGCACTACACTTTCGTACCCTGCTTAGTGTGTACACACAGGTTTGGGAGACACACTACATTTCTGTTCCTTATCTTATTTTAAACACTGGTTTAAGGCCGACATATAAAAGACAGACCTGACCTGGAATAATCGTGTGGAATCACTTTGACAAAATCATTTTTAAATCATTTGTGTTGATTTACTTAGATGTCAGGATTTGTTTTGTATTCAGGAGTGACTTAGTGAATATAACCCGCTCGAAGGAAACATCGATCCACGATTCAACTTCTGTATGTTTGTCTGGGAAACGAACCCAACACCAGTTTGCAGTCGAGTTCTTTCCCAGCGAGGTTTGTCAGAGACGGCCTGAAGCTGGACCTCCAGCAAAACATCCTCCAGTCACGACGTCCGACTCACCACTTTCTGCTTGGAGTTGGGTTTCTGCAGCAGCCACTCGATGTCGATGGAGTTGGACGACGGCAGCTGGTGGTGACACGGTAGCGTGGCGTTGTCTCCGACCACCTTCTTCATCTCCGTCTGGGCGTCCACCGACATCACGCCCACCAGGACTGGAGGGAGAAGAAGGAACAGCATCAGACGCTGATGATCAGACCAGACCTGAGACGTGAGACGTATATTGATATATATATATATATATATATATATATATATATATATATATATATATATACTGCGAACAGGAAGCACGACGCGGTGACAGACGTGACCCAGAACCTTGAACCTTGACCCTGATGCTGACGTGCATCACATCAGACACGGAGAGAAACATCTTGAATCAAATGGATTCTGGCTTGAAAGGACTTCAAGAAACTTATCGACGATCTTTCTGACGGCAAAGGTCAACGGAGGCACCGGGACAGACGGACGGTTTCAAACCACAAAGACACTTTTTAAAAGAGAAATTGATAAAAACGTTTTAAAACACGCGTTTATGTTTGTTTTGAAATGTTGACTCACAACAAAGGGTTTTGTATCACCATCGGGTCCCAAGTGCTGTTCCAATACTCAACAGTTGAGGAACAAGATAATGACTTCCTCATTTGTCCTCGGCAGTGACTTGTATCCCAGAATGCCTTGCGCATCAAGACTGAAATCAATGGCGGGGAAACCAGGAAGAAGTCGAGCTACAACTGTTTATAGAGATTTAAAAACTAGGGGAACCAAAATGTCATTTTTCTCGGGGGTAAAGTTGTTTGTTCAGCTACAGCCGACATTTATTGTTATATTTACATTACATACTGATGACCTGTTCAGATGTATTCAGTCAAATTAATTTATATAATGACTGTAGGTTTTTATTGAATATAAACTTTTACAGCTAAAACTTGTAAAAGGAATGAATGAACTTTCAATCAAAACACTTGTAACTTACAAGTGTTTTGATTGAAAGTTCATTCATTCTTTTTTTTTGCCGGGGGAGTCCATTCCAGTTTCATTAGGTGAGAGGCAGGGGACACCCTGGACAGGACCCCAGTCTGTCTCAGGACACACAAAGACACACAACCATTCACACACACACTCAGACCTACGGACAATTTCCCCAAAGTTCTCAATCAACCTCTGTATGTTTTTGGACTGTGGGAGGAAACCGGAGTGTCCGGAGTAAACCAACACAACACGGAGAGAACATACAAACTTAACACAGAAAGGTCACAAGTTTACTCCCTCCTGAACTGGAAGTGAACCAGCAACTGTTATTTTTTTTGGTATTTTATTTATGTTTTGCTAAAATGATCAATTCATGAATAAAATATAAAAAAGTAAGTCAAATAAAAAACCAAATTAAAGCGAAGGAGACTGTGTGAGAGAAGGTGAAGAAAAAGGTATAAAATAATTGTGTGTGTGTGTGTCTGTGGGTGTGTGAGTGTGTAACTCTGGACTCGGGCCAGACTGTCAGTGTGTCTCGGCGGGGAAGCAGTGAAGCTAATTTATTGGAGAATGCTGGACAGGCCGTTCGCTTTAGTGGAATTAGCCGGAGGCGTCACTGGAGTTTGCTGGGAGCTAAAGCTGCAGAGTGTGTGTGTGTGTGTGTGTGAGTGCGTGTGTGTGTGTGTGCGTGTGTGTAGGTGCGTGTGTGTAGGTGTGTGTGTGCGTGTGTATGGAGCTGCTGGATATTCGACTCCCTCCACCTGGTCGACGGACTTTAAAATAATGCCCAGCTCTGCCGAGCTTACGCACGAAGATACTCCGTGTATTTCTGTCCGAACAACACTTAACAAGCTGCTTTTAATTCAACGGCTGACGAGCCGCGATCTGTGGGGGATACTAGACATAACTAGACGTACATACTAGACATAACTAGACGTACATACTAGACATAACTAGACACACATACTAGACATAACTAGACGTACATACTAGACATAACTAGACACACATACTAGACATAACTAGACATACATACTAGACATACATACTAGACGTACATACTAGACATAACTAGACGTACATACTAGACATAACTAGACACACATACTAGACATAACTAGACATACATACTAGACATACATACTAGACGTACATACTAGACATAACTAGACGTACATACTAGACATAACTAGACATACATACTAGACATAACTAGACATACATACTAGACATAACTAGACATACATACTAGACATAACTAGACGTACATACTAGACATAACTAGACGTACATACTAGACATAACTAGACATACATACTAGACATACATACTAGACCAGCACGAGCCTGGCACGTGACTCCGGGCTTCAGCGGAGACAAAGAGAATATTTTAAATTACAACAGTTGTTCTCTGAATGTATGTCACAGATCTGAAGATACATCATTATTTTGTTTGTGAAAATAAGTTTCTTTCTTTGGGTCATTATTCTTCCTTTGGGTCATTTCTGTGCTAATATTCTCTTACTTATGTAAGTACTTCATAAATACTGGGGTTTATTCTTTAAGTACAAGTATTTGCTTTCCTGGTAGGGTAGCATTTGATAGTACTTTAAAGTAAAAATACCACATGAATCAGCTGATGATACTGATACACAACCATACAATCAATTATATCCAAATGTTTTTTTTTTAACTTTCTACTTTTGTTCTTAAACAACATGAGTTGGAATTACTTTATATTGTTGTGATCCATTCAGACTTTTTAAATGATTATTCTGAGCGTCTTGAAATCGTGTTGAACTTAAATGGCTCATTTTATGTGTTTATAAATTAGGGAACGCATTTTTTTTAAATTGTAAAGCTGAACATTAAGGGTAAAGATGATGTTAACTTATCAGCTGTAACTAATGTTTCACAACATTTAAAAAAAGGAGTTCAAGACATTGGTTTAAATCAATAATTTGTACCAATATTGTAGTACATTCATGACTTTTAAAGGTTAATCTTTCAAATATGAGACACAATAATAGATCAAGGGTCTCTTTGAACAGCGGGTTTGAAAAGCAATACATCATTTAAATCCACTCAAAATGTGCTTTATTTATATATTTATATATATGTAACAATTTGATCACATATTTCATTTTGAGTGTCTTGAATTATTATCATTGTTTATGTTTGGGAGATTTTATATTTACATTGACTCATTTGACTTTAAATCAAATATAATAGAAACAAATCTAATAATGTCATTATATAAATGATGAAGTTTCGCCAGATTAAAAAAAGGAGTTTAAGATAATTTGCCATGTCAATGATTTGGTTTAAACATTGTAGACGTGTCTCATCCATAACTTTTAATGGGTTAACTTTATCTTCTAAAGATAATTATTTTTTAAAAAGATGCACCTTTCAGCTGCTTTGAAAGGTTATGAAAAGAAACATCTTAACTTGAGACTGTGAAGTTTATTTCACCTTAAACGACATTAAAAGATCCATCAATCCTTTCTAAAAGTGGTTCATGGTTTATTTGTTGAATCTATTTCTGTGGCAACAATCGAAGTGACATCTTTCTGTCGGTCACGGGTTAAATATATCGTTTTCATCCTCCATCATCCGGCCAAAGAATGTCTTTGTTCCACTGAAGCCAGCTGTGTTCTGAGAATACTCCAGCGAGGGTCCGCCCTGGTGAGGGTCCCACAGGTCGTCTCGGGGTCCGAGGCCACGTCAGCTGTGAGTCTCTTAAACCCCGTGAGTGCTGACGCCGAACACACCCGCTTGAAACAACCCCTGCTTTCTGCTGAGCCTCAGCACTTCGTCAAACTCTTCTTTGTCATTCACGTTCTCCGTTTGACCCGAAGGTTCTTCAATGTCAATCACGTCTCCGTTGACATTCATCATCTTCGCAGAAGAGAAAGTGCTTGACGTGAGTGGCGGGGGTCCCTACGGTGGCCTGCGAGTCTCTTTCCTTTCGCCGGAACCATCTGCTCGCTTCTAATGATGAGTCGGCAGAAAACGGGTCCCTCGGTTCTCACACAGCGGCTCCTGGATCCTGAGGTTCCCCTCATGTGACTTGTTAATGAAGTGTATGCAGGGTCCTTCATCTTCTGGGGACCCCCCCATGTTCTTTATTTCCTGTGTCAAGACTCAGAGTCTGTTCAGAGAGAAAGTATTTCCGAAGAGCAATTTAAACATAATATATATTTAAAAACAAAATTCTAATCCAACAATTCCATTGAATCTGGAGTGAGATGTAAACGTTGAAGAATCCTTGATTGACGACCTGGTCTAAGACACGTCACATGACCATGATCATTAATCCAGGTCATGGAAGCTTCAGAACATCTTGTGCTCGACGATGCTTTCATCCAAAGAGACTGACATTAAGTGCTTTGAACCTTCATGGAGAGAAGAGAGAGAGAGAGAAAAAAAGTTTGTGCTTCTAGTTAGTTTCTTTACTTTCCTGGTGAAGGTCGAGTCCAGAAATAAGTTCTTCCAGTATTGAGAAGATGACCATCCTCGTGGGTCACTCTGTGAAACCTCTGCTCTTTCAAAATAATCACAAATACAGCATGTTTTAGAGATTTATAGATTTAAGATTCTTATTTTCTAAATGTACTGTAACTAGCACTGTTATTGACTTGCTAAGCTAACAAGTGTAACATTGTGTTCAGATTCTACCAGGTTACATTGCAGTGCAAACCAAAGTATTTATATTATCATACCACACCCCCACAAACTGAATCACTTTAGACTCTAAAACAAGGAAATCAATTACAAGATTTGTTTGTGGCTGCTTGAGACCTTGGCTCCTGCAAGTATCGTTGTAATAGCCAGAGGATAAAAAATATAGTTTTGTATTATAAATTTCACTTTAATTTAAAAAGAAAAACACAACAGTATAATATAAGTATTAACATTTATTAGGTTAACTCTTTGATTAAAATGGCTGGAAAAGAGTCGATCGATACTTTCATGACTGGATTCAAAACATAATAATCACGAACATTCAGCAGTACATTTCAGTAGCTCAGAAGTGTCAAACTCAATCACACGAGGGGTTAAATCGTCGGACGAACATCATTTTTACCAACTGTCTGTAACAGTTGAATCTGATTTGATATTAATTTTTATTCTTGGAGGTTTATTATCGATATCTCTCTATCAAACACTTGAGTAAATATAAATACAAATGACTTACTTACTTAAACATCATTTTACTGTAAGACTTTGTATACTTGTTCTATCCTTATCTTATCTTAAACACTGACATCTATATTGGTCACAATGATTGTTAATCTACTTTGATGTGAGACATTTGATGCGTCACATACATACGACGTCCCTGAAGTCTCTCATGAAAGTCATTCACTCAAAATTTAGTTTTTTTAATCAAGTTTCCTTCAAAGTATTATGTTTTATTCATGATGACCTCAATATAGAGGTGTCGGGAAACTTCAACTTCAGGAAACTACTATAACCAAGTCGATACTGATGCTGTAGAATTTCTGTTACAGGATGTATCAATTATCAGAGAACCAAAGACATCGGTCCATGGTTCTCATAAAGAGTCCACAAATCTCAGGAAGAGTCCATGGTTCTCATTAAGTGTTCATGGATCTTAGAAAGAGTCCATGAATCTCAGAAAAAGCCAATGGTTCTCGTAAACAGTCCATGGTTCTCCTAAAGTTACTGTTACACTAGTATCAATTATCAGAAGAGAATATTTATACTTTAAGCCGCAGTCAGGTCTGAAGTTACGCAAAAAAAGACACATTTGAAAACTATTATTGTATCTGGAAACAACATTTTACTATCAAACTATCCAAAAACAAAACACAGTACGTGGAATGGATTAGACCCAAAAGAGAAAGTCGAGTTAAATCAATGATGTCGTGCTCGTGTGAAGCTCTTTAATCAACGGACCCTCAGTCTTCAGGAGCCTCGTGTGATAAGAGCTTCTTCTGCCCATCATACCTCCTTAGATAAGTGTCTGCAGCCTGGCAGGAGAGTTTACCTGTGAAGCACCGTCAGGTGGACTGAAGACAGCCGGGATTGATTCCTCCTTCAGCTCACCTGCCTTATCGTTCTCAGAAAGAGTCCATGAATCTCATAAAAGGTCCATCGTTTTAATAAAGAGTCCATGGATCTCATAACGAGTCTATGGTTTTCAAAAAGAGTCTATGGTTCTCATAAAGAGTCCATGGTTCTCATAACCAGTCCATGGTTTTCAAAAAGAGTCCATGGTTTTCATAAGGAGTCCATGGTTCTCATAAAGAGTCCATGAATCTCATAAAAGGTCCATGGTTTTCAAAATGAGTCCATGGTTTTCATAAGGAGGTCCACGGTTCCCATAAAGAGTCCATGAATCTCATTACGAGGCTATGGTTTTCAAAAAGAGTCCATGGTTCTCATAAAGAGTCCATGAATCTCAGCAAGGTGGGCTGCACTTTTTGGGTTGGTGACGAGATCCTGCATCAGGTGTAAAGTTCTAGTTTGTTAGTGATGTTCTCAGGAGGGAAGAACGGATCGTTGATCGCAGATGAAGCAGTGATTCAGACGCTGATCCAGTTGATCGTGTTGATCGTAAACTGTCCTGATATTACAGTTGATTTCTCAAACTGTGATGTAACTTTTGCGTCGCTAAATTTGGTTCAAAACCCCAAAATATAGACGACAATACTTCTGTTAAAAATATGTTGATTCACCATCTTACAAAAAAAGTGACAGAAAATGCATTATTTATAGAAATAAATCTGTAATGAAGTAGAAGTCTCTTCTGCCAGGAATCGTTGGCAGACGAATTAAAGATGGCCTCGCTCGCTATATAATCGCCGCTCCCCACTTCCCCACTTATTTACTGTCTCGCGGCTTTTGTGCTCGTGGAACGGATGATGCTCGGCTGCCAAAATAAGCCTCGACGCGAGTTGGTGCTTGTGTACGGATTGGCCCGGTTCGCAGTGTGCACAGCTGGGCCCGCTTGGACCCAAACACCCTCGTCATTTGTGTCAACAACCAATGATGAACCGCACAGGAATTCACCTCTCGTGGCAGATCTGCTCCGGTTGAAAAAACAGGTTTTATGGCTTCACGACCTCTGTTTCCAAACTGCAGGAAGGTGACCTCGAAGCGCATTGGCTTAAATCCCGACACGCCTGGTTTAAGCGCTCGTGCCACGTCTTTACTAGATTCCACGAGGACTCGCGAGACGCCATGAATATGGTTATTGGCAGGAGGAAGGATTCACGATACATCCTCGACCTCCATCTCTCGTCGTTTTATTGTGAGACGTTATCACTTCTTTTCTATCACAGTTGAATCTAAACATGCGTGGACGCAGCCAGGACTCGCTACAGTTTTGACCGAGGCCAGGACTTGCTACAGTTATGACCGAGGCCAGGACTTGCTACAGTTATGACCGAGGCCGGGACTCGCTACAGTTATGACCGAGGCCAGGACTCGCTACAGTTATGACCGAGGCCGGGACTCGCTACAGTTATGACCGAGGCCGGGACTCGCTACAGTTATGACCGAGGCCAGGACTCGCTACAGTTATGACCGAGGCCGGGACTCGCTACAGTTATGACCGAGGCCGGGACTCGCTACATTTATGACCGAGGCCGGGACTCGCTACAGTTTTGACCGAGGCCAGGACTCGCTACAGTTATGACCGAGGCCAGGACTCGCTACAGTTATGACCGAGGCCGGGACTTGCTACATTTATGACCGAGGCCGGGACTCGCTACAGTTTTGACCGAGGCAAGGACTCGCTACAGATATGACCGAGGCCGGGACTCGCTACATTTATGACCGAGGCCAGGACTCGCTACAGTTATGACCGAGGCCGGGACTCGCTACAGTTATGACCGAGGCCGGGCCACGCTACATTTATGACCGAGGCCAGGACTCGCTACAGTTATGACCGAGGCCGGGACTCGCTACAGTTATGACCGAGGCCGGGACTCGCTACATTTATGACCGAGGCCGGGACTCGCTACAGTTTTGACCGAGGCCAGGACTCGCTACAGTTATGAACGAGGACGTCCTGAGGAGGCGAGTCGACCTAAAGACGGACACGAGTCGAGGCTGAAATATGGACGGAAACCAATTTCTATGAAGCAGCCCTAGAGGGAGTCGTGCTCCAGTAAATCCGCCTCTCATTGCGATCTTGTTACAGTGTGACCAGGGAGACGGACCAACAGGACCCGGGTCTTCACACGGCCCCGGACTCCAGACTCACATTCGACCCGGTCAGTCGGTCCACAGCACTCTTGGCCATATTTAAAACTTGTGTTGATGTAAAGTAGGGTTTGAATGAAGGATCATCATTATTTTGAGTAAACCCTTCATCATCTGTCGTGACTCACCGTCTCAAGGTCTTCGTCGGGAAGTTTTCTGCTCACTTGAATGTTCACTGAGGTCAACAAGAGTCCAAGAAGACCAAACAAACCTAAATAGTTTATAGAGCCTTCATAAGATATACAAAAGAGAGATGGACTAATGTTCTGTCATTTATCTGATGAAGCTAGTTTTAAATCTCACTAAAATAATAACTAAAAATCTTACTTTAGATTATTTCATTCATATTCATGATCGTGGCAGATAAACAGACTGAGAGAAGAAAAACTGACCATTGTTTTCACCGCAACTCAAACACAAAAAGACAAGAAAAAAAATCAAATCGACAAAAATGTGTGTAAAGTCCCAGTTAGAACAAGCATCTGAGATATTCATTCAAAATGTAAATGATCCACTAAAAAAACTCAAATAACATTATTATTATTATTATTTTGTTTCTGAAGGCGTAGCTTCTTCTATTCATATTACAATATTTACACACCAGCCGGTAACGCGCAACAGCTCTTTTTGGCCGGTACAAAACTTGACACGACTCAAACACTAGCCGGAGCCAAGGTCTCAAGTAAACAATTTCCCAATTTGATATGATTTATTTGCTTATTTTGAGAGAAATCCTTGATAAGAGATGACAAGACAGCAAGAAGCAGGGAATACAAAATAAAAAATAGAGAAGATAATTCAGTGAATTCTTATATAACCTCGAGGTCACAGAGCTTCCTGATCCTTCTGGTTTCAAAACAACATTATTGTTGTATTTTTTACAAATCTTTGAGAATCAAAAAACTCATTTTTGATGCATTTAACACAATTATTTTGTTTAAAAAGATCATAATAAAGCATTGGAGAAAGACATTCTGGATATTTTCCAGTAAATCGTTATTTAAAATCACTACATATTTTGAATCTTTAGATTTTTTCTTGAAATGTTGGTGGATCTGATGCAGTTTTAACAAGAGAAGTGACAGCTGTCAATCAATGTACAGTGCACTCGCATATGTAGCGTCTCACATGACGACAGTAATTGAGCGTCTGTCGAGAGAAACTCTCGCTCGCGACACAAACCCAACTGCCAGGAACAAGCTTCTCCTGTCAGCCAATCAGATCCTTCCCCCACACGGAGCTATAATCAGACACGACGACATCTTCACTGACGGTTCAATCAAATCTCGACACGACTCAAAAAAACCTCCGTATATTGTGTTTTTGGAGGAAATGGTCTGCGATCGATTGAATCAAAACAACACGATGAAGGCAAAAACATGGTCGTAAATAACAAGCGTCGGTTCTGGTGCTGACGTGAAGAGAGTTTTTTCGCTGAGACGAGGACATTCGGAGAAAAACACAATGTTGACGATCAGCTTCTGAAAAGCTCAGTGCAGCACATTCATGCAGTCGGACAGGAATCACCGTCCTGATGACAAACCCTTTCTTTACTCCGACCTTTCCTGATGTCTTTGAATATTGAGCCGACAAGACTTCAAACCTGACGACGTGAAGTCGCCTCCTCAGCAGGTTCGACTTCTAAGACGTTCTTACGTCACTGTTTAAAAATGATCTGGTATTTTTTATCTTTATTCTTGTAAAGTCACGATAGTTGAATGTATCGAAAACAAACTGTATTAATGTTATCCATACGTTGTTCACCAAGTAAAGCCTCATTTATTCACTTCAACAAACATGTTGTGTCCGGACGGTGACGAGTGACGATGTTTTTACAGCTGGTGTCAAAAATAGAAGAGATTTTTTATGATTAACTAATAAAATTTGGTACATTTAGCAAGAAAACTGACAAATCGACATTTTTTTCCAAACGTATTACTTGAGGCTGAAACACTTGAAGTCCATGGTTGTTGAGAAATAAAAATAAAATTAATAAAATCGATGAAGTTAAAGCCTCTGATTATACCTGTTGTTGCTTGAAGCTCATTGGTCGAGAGAAGAGCACACCTGGGAGGAGTGCGGCCCGGGGGCCACACATGGCCATCTGAACATATTTTTGAGGCCTTGATAAAGCGTTAAAACTATCAAACTGATGTAAAAATGTTTATTTTTTGACAATAAACTAACAATTTTGTTTTGTACTTTTGTACATTTTAATAATCATTCATTATTCTGTTTTTTTTTTTTAAAGGATTTTATCATTTTTACCTTTAACATGTCCTTCAAAATGAACTAAAAGTAAAGTAAAGTATTTTGAAATATGTATATTTCTGTTCTGTTTATTGATGTATAAGTAAATTGAAGATGGAACGGAACCGAAAAACATTTTTGTTCATTCTTTTCAAATGTTTCCATCATATTCCATCACTGACTCAAGCATCTGCTGGACCGTCTCGGACCGGGTCGAGCCGTCGTGTCGAACCCGCCTCTCTTCGTCTCCCGGTTACGCCGTGTGTCGTAGAATCCAATGAGATTAGCAGGAGTCGTGCACTTTTAAAATAGCTTCGTACATTTCCCCTGCAGGAGGAAAGTAGGAGATGTTGATAAAAGCTAATTACGACGCTCCCTTAAGGGAATAAGATTCAGTAAAACCTGCTTACAGTGCGATACACATGGTAGCAACACTGTCCGAGTCACACACACGCACACACGCACACACACACACACACACACACACACACACGCACACACACACACACACACACACACACACACTCACGCACACACACACACACACACACACTGTCGTCCCAGATGATCCGACTCCATGAATGTTTAGCTAGTGGTTCTGTCTCGTCTCCAGATTAAACATCTTTTGCTCAGAAAGACTTAAATGTTGACGTCAGTTTAGAATTACGACATTAAACTCGTTCATGAGAGGTTTCTGCCTGAAGAACGTCGGAGGTGTTCGACGCTACATGCAACAGAAAATAATCTTCCATCTCTGACAAGTTGCTAAATAGCATTTTTAAAATAGCATTTTCAAGAGAAACCCTGGAAAGTCAGCCAACAACAGACAGTTGTGAGAGGTTTTTGTTTATTTTCCATGTTTTTCTGCTGCACTGACTTTTCTTGTTGTGTTATATTTAAGAATTTAAACTTCAGGATCAGTGAAAACTATCTTTATCGTGTCTCAGGATTCATTCAGTAGCTCAAGTACTGCGAGAGGGAAGTTTGTGTCTCACAATTCTACATGAAAACTGCTTTTTTTTTTAAAAAGGCTTCGAAGAATAGAAAATAGTGGGACTTTCACGTTAGTATCTTCTACTTCCTGTTCCTGCCTCCATAAGATACTCGCCGTCATTACCGTGTTTCTCCGCTGGCTCGAGAACGTTCTTCTGGAGCTATTTTTGAGTGAGTTGGAAAAAGGAAAACGTCCCAGAAGAGTCTGACGACCTTGGACCAGGGATAAGCAGCAAAGGGTGAACCATCTGAAGCAGAAACGCTGCACGATCTCGAGTCTGTTGCTGCTTCTTATTCACAGAGAAGTGACGTCTACAAAAGCTGCATCTTAAGAAGGTCGTCCAGAAGCGTCAAGGACGTTCCTTCTGCTCGGAACTCTTGCTCGAAAGGGCACGAGTTGAGGAAATACTTTTGGACGAGACACCATCCTTTTGTCCGTGGACAACATCAGAGACATGGAGACGACATTTCCTGTTCACCCCTGTTCTACAGAGGTCTGCAGTCACGCGCCACCACTGGTCTAGGGTTGCATAGTTTACACCAGAAAATGATCTTTTGACTTGAGTTTGATATTTCATCTCTTTCCTCCTTGTCGTTCACCTTAAAAACAGCCATAATGATGAGTCCACGTTACTGAAGTAAATCCTGAGACAAAACATGGGTTGGAGAGAATCAAAGAATAAAATTAAATATCAAGATCTTCCAACTTAACAAACCAAAACACTGATGAAAAGAACTTCCCAAAATACTCTTTCTTTCTGCTACTATTTACCAAAAGCAAACGTCAAAATGTTGGATCAGGGGCAGCAGGTTGTGTATCGCTGTCACTTAAAATAAATAAATCGAGAACACAATGTTTGTCTTACTGTACTCTGTACTGCTGTACTACTGCTGTACTACTGCTGTACTACTGCTGTAGTCAGGGAGGGAAACATGGAAAAGTCAGTCTTGTCTGTCAAGAAGGTTTTCCATTGGCTCAAATCTGGTCCAACAAGTCATTTAATATCCAAATTTAGAGCCTTTACAAATGTGATCCTTGTGATGGTTCTGATGTGATCGTAACAATAAAGTATATTTCTGATCTAGCACGGAGGTTTGTCACCGCACGTCATCAATCCCGGAAGTCTCCACCTCCAAGGGTCTAGTTGTATAAACAAAGTGTGATTACAGCTGGAGGAGGAGTGAAGCCATTATTACGTCATAATGGACTCTCGTAACCTCTCGTTCGTCCAGATTTCAGAGCAACTTTATAAAGTAATAAAGTGTAAAACATGGTCATGATGAAGATTTAATGCATCTTGAAGATCATTTACTGCATCTTGAAGAAGATTTACTGCATCTTGAAGAAGATTTACTGCATCTTGAAGAACATTCACTGCATCTTGAAGAAGATTTACTGCATCTTGAAGAAGATTTACTGCATCTTGAAGAACATTCACTGCATCTTGAAGAACATTCACTGCATCTTGAAGAAGATTTACTGCATCTTGAAGAACATTCACTACATCTTGAAGAACATTCACTGCATCTTGAAGAACATTCACTGCATCTTGAAGAACATTCACTGCATCTTGAAGAAGATTTACTGCATCTTGAAGAACATTCACTACATCTAGAAGAACATTCACAACATCTTGAAGAACATTCACTACATCTTGAAGAACATTCACTACATCTTGAAGAACATTCACTACATCTAGAAGAACATTCACTACATCCAGAAGAACATTCACTACATCTTGAAGAACATTCACTACATCTTGAAGAACATTCACTACATCTTGAAGAACATTCACTACATCTTGAAGAACATTCACTACATCTTGAAGAACATTCACTACATCTTGAAGAACATTCACTACATCTAGAAGAACATTCACTACATCTTGAAGAACATTCACTACATCTTGGAGAACATTCACTACATCTTGAAGAACATTCACTACATCTTGAAGAACATTCACTACATCTTGAAGAACATTCACTGCATCTTGAAGAACATTCACTACATCTTGAAGAACATTTACTGCATCTTGAAGAACATTTACTGCATCTTGAAGAACATTCACTGCATCTTGAAGAACATTCACTACATCTTGAAGAACATTCACTACATCTTGAAGAAGATTTACTGCATCTTGAAGAACATTCACTACATCTTGAAGAACATTCACTACATCTTGAAGAAGATTTACTGCATCTTGAAGAACATTCACTACATCTTGAAGAACATTCACTACATCTTGAAGAACATTCACTACATCTTGAAGAACATTCACTGCATCTTGAAGAACATTCACTACATCTTGAAGAACATTCACTACATCTTGAAGAACATTCACTACATCTTGAAGAACATTCACTACATCTTGAAGAACATTCACTGCATCTTGAAGAACATTCACTACATCTTGAAGAACATTTACTGCATCTTGAAGAACATTCACTACATCTTGAAGAACATTCACTGCATCTTGAAGAACATTCACTACATCTTGAAGAACATTCACTGCATCTTGAAGAACATTCACTACATCTAAAAGAACATTCACTACATCTTGAAGAACATTCACTGCATCTTGAAGAACATTTACTGCATCTTGAAGAACATTCACTACATCTTGAAGAACATTCACTACATCTTGAAGAACATTCACTACATCTTGAAGAACATTCACTGCATCTTGAAGAACATTCACTACATCTTGAAGAACATTTACTGCATCTTGAAGAACATTCACTACATCTTGAAGAACATTCACTACATCTTGAAGAACATTTACTGCATCTTGAAGAACATTCACTACATCTTGAAGAACATTCACTACATCTTGAAGAACATTTACTGCATCTTGGAGAAGATTTACTGCATCTTGAAGAAGATTTACTACATCTTGAAGAAGATTTACTGCATCTTGAAGAACATTTACTGCATCTTGAAGAACATTCACTACATCTTGAAGAACATTCACTACATCTAGAAGAACATTCACTACATCTTGGAGAAGAAGACTTCGAGCCCTTTAAGCACCGTCTCCAAATCACAGAGGTTTTTTTCCAAATCAAACAGTCACGAGCCTCACAAAGATCCAACTGATCCAAACTAAATGGAAAACATGTACTTTCATCAATTTTCAAACCAACCACAGGTGAAGTTAGACGATGTCACATCACTGATGTTTCTCCTTTAGAATCAAACTCTCTCTTAAAAAGAACAGAAGTTGTAAATATGACTTTGTATTCATACTTTTACAGTTTTTCATTCAACTAAATCTTTGCCATTAAATAGTATTTTCATGATGATCATCAAAAGTCGTCAGGGATCATCAACACACACACAACCATTGTGTTTAACGTATCATACATAAGATACTCCGTCTTACTTCTGTCGTGAATAAAATGAATAATTAATACCACAGTGAATATTCTCTCGGCGGTTAAAAGGCTGTGATTCTGTGCGTCCTGACAGATGGTTCACGGAGACGCACTACGAGCTCCATTCATTAGAACTCGGTGGGCGGCAGGTTTTCCTGCTGCTGATCAACTTAAAACTCTCCTGTTGAGTTTTGATATTCAGGAGATCAGCAGAATTCTGCGGGACAGATGGGATGTGAAGCGTACGATCCCAGCGGTCCATGTTCACCAAACACACTTTTTTCTCCTCGGAAAAAAACCTGCGACGAGCTCGAGTGCAGCTCAGGACACGCGTGTTCTTCGTTGTTAACCAGCTGGCAAACGTGTGAAGGAACTTCCCATCGTATCGTTGGCGACGCAACCGGACGCCGGCCAGACACGGAACCTCGGCCCGATCAATACTTAATAAGCTTTTGTGCTGCCAAGTCCATTTTGCTGCAATTTTTTTTTTTTTTTTCCACGTCCATTAGGTTGGAAATATAGCTGACGAGGTGCGCGACCACAGGAAGTGGTGGCGTGGTCGTCCAGCCTCGCGCCGATGATGGATGCTCTGCGATAGTGCAAGTCTGATGAAAACTTCTGGTTCTATCTGCCTCACGCCCTGTAAAGTACGGCACCCCCGACTTTTATTAAATGCGATTCAATGCCCCCGCGGAGTTTCAAACAAGCGTTTAACAACTTGTGGGGAGACAATAAAAGACTCCGTGGGATCCTGGCAGCAGGTGACGCCGGATAAAGGGACAGAAATGAAGGCAATTTGTGGTGTTTTTTGTGAGCGAAGCAGTTTCTCACGTCATGTTTGCTCATGAAAACATCTCTGTGGACGACTGTTGGTTCCTTCAAGATCCTTGTATGTTCTTTAATAATAATACTTTGTATTTGAAGGTGTCTTTTTATTCGCCGTACAAATTTAAACACATTTAAACAAATAATTGTGTTGTACAGGCTGTTGTGGTTTGTATTTCTTGTATTTTTATAATATTGTAACTCATGTGTGTAGTTGTAATAGTGTATATACTTCTTTTAATCTGTGTGTGTATATTGAGCTGCTGTGACCATGTTCTCTCCCCACTGTGGGATTTAATATCGTAATCTTATCTTATCTTATCTTAAACAGCCTGAAGCAAAGGTTAATATTAACCTGGCAGGAGCCGAGGTCTCAAGCAAGTACTTTCAACAGACTTGATTTGATCTATTGCTCTTTAACATGGTTTGAGTCTATTAAGTTTCACCCTCATTATATATTGACCTTTTTTACTTTTATTTAAATTGAATAATTATTTTCAACTGAATGTTCTAGTTGCTCACTTTACTAGCTTAACTAGCTTAACTTGTTTACGGATGAAATCTACCACCACATGTATATGTTTGTATTTTAAAGTTTTAAATGCACATAATGTAAATCTGAAATTTAACATTATTTAACTATAATTTCAAACTAATGACGTTGATTCATATTTTGAAATCAACAATATAAAAAAAATGTTTTTATTTAAAATAAAATGGATTTATGTTTGATGTATGTATGTATTAATAACTTACATTAAAATATTACAGTCTTAATATTGTTTGTGTCTTGACTTTAATTCGACCTTTGCATCAAAATCATTGTTTTGGTGTCAATACGGTGATGTCGTGCAGCATCTATGGCTCATGAAACAAGAACGTTTTGACCAAGATAATGTAACTTTAACACATTAAACATCAGTAGTAAGTTTTGTTTATTACAACCTTCATTCTGACTTGAAGACGAGGACAGGTTTGTATGAGAAATATGACAGTTAGTGCTTCATCAAAAAGTTTAGTCTAACACAAACAAAAAAACAGATGAAGCATGTAGCTAACAATGTTGCTAATGTAGGATCTAGCTAACAATGTTGCTAATGTAGCATGGAGATAACGATGTTGCTAATGTAGTATTGAGATAACAATGTTGCTAATGTAGCATGGAGATAACGATGTTGCTAATGTAGTATTGAGATAACAATGTTGCTAATGTAGCATGGAGATAACGATGTTGCTAATGTAGTATTGAGATAACAATGTTGATAATGTAGCATGGAGATAACGATGTTGCTAATGTAGTATTGAGATAACAATGTTGCTAATGTAGCATGGAGATAACGATGTTGCTAATGTAGTATTGAGATAACAATGTTGCTAATGTAGCATGGAGATAACGATGTTGCTAATGTAGTATTGAGATAACAATGTTGCTAATGTAGTATTGAGATAACAATGTTGCTAATGTAGCATGGAGATAACGATGTTGCTAATGTAGTATTGAGATAACAATGTTGCTAATGTAGCATATAACTAACAATGTTGCTAATATAGCATGGAGTTTAAAATGTTGCTAATATAGCATGAAGCTAAGAAGGTTGCTCAAACTCACTCTCTTTCTTTCTCTTCAGTCTCAAAAGACTGAAAGTTGACAAACTTTACAAAGTAACTTTCCTTTATCCTTAACACATGCAGTAACTTTTCGTGGCTCGTATTTATCAAATATATGATGAACCTTGAAACCATTACAGGCTCAACAGGAAGTACGAATTGTGTACCTTTATGCCTGCTTAACTACTTTTGCATAGAAAAATGATATGAAAAAAACAACAACTTAATATAAATCAGCAAACATTATAAGTCCTGCCTTACAAGACCTAGTTACCACCACTGACTGAGTGAACGTCTCATCATCTGCTCATGGATCCAACAGAATCAGATCCAGGGTCACCTGTGGTCTGAAGCAAAAGAGGCGAAAATACTCGCGGGAATTCAACCCGACAGAGCAGATCCCATGTTGTACATTTCAGCCGCTAATTGAAAACAGACGGGACTCTAACTCGCGCCCTCCATCCGCCCGGCACTCAGGCTCACTAATATTAATGCGAGCGTGAGTGCTCTGGTATGTATCCGACATGTCCGCCTCGTGGAGAAGAACAAAGCGAGTGACAGCTCTTACGAAGCACGGCGCCGCCGCCGCTAACGCGACAGATCTATCCAGAGCGACGACGGCAGAGGACGCACCGTCTCCCCAGAGGTGAGCAGATGCCATGTCGCTTTTGGCAGCGGCGCTCTGAGAGGTGTGGACAGGAGGGGAAGCTGACCGAGGCGGTGTCGGCGGCTCCACGATGGCCGGGGAAGGTGGACTGTGCTGCGAGGCTTCCAGGAAAGACCTCACGTTTGCTCATTTAGCCGAGCTAATGGACCAGGCTACCATCTGTCCTTATGATTAGCTGAAGCCGTTCATGCGCACGACTAAGATGAGTCACCTGGACTCACTAAACAGTAGCACGTGAGCGTCGACCGGGACCAGAGGAACTGTTTGATGGCATCTATACCCAGATTTGTTCGCTTTGATACCAGTTTTACAAGATCAATCCTAACAGAGGAAAATTACTACTATTATTATAAAATACTAGAGTTAAATTTTATAGCTTTTACGACAACAGTTTTAAACTACGACACTTCTATCACGATACATTTCAACATGATATTTAAAATGATAGGATTTGATTTAATATATTCAGCTCAAAATACGATATAGTCAGATAAAAAAACAACTCATGATTTGATATATTCAGATCACGATACAATTTTGTACGATATTTTCAATTCAAGCTACGATTTATTTCAATACACTTGAAACTGAATTCTAATGACATCTTGTTATTGTTCGTTTTTGGTTGAATTAATCCTAAAAATCTTCTTGAAAAAGGAGCTGGAGTCGCCTGTATCCTCTTGTCCTCAGTCATGGCAGGGATCTTGCGGGATTTCATTCTTAATTAGTGGTTGCAGAGCACGTTATGAATGCTGCCATCTAGTGGCTGTAAGTTTAATTGAAGCACTAAAATGAAGTAATTCTTGAAATATATATATATTATGATATTTAATTGTAAAAGTACATGTTTTATTGTTGATATAAATAAACCAACATAGATCTTTGATAAAACATTTCATTAAAATAAAATTTGATTTGAAAGCCAAATAGAAATAGATACAGTTCTGTTGAATATAAAGGATCAATTTTTTCTTTTTTATCCGTGTATGGATTTTTTTTGTCATACGCCTCGTTAAGACATTGTTAAACAAATAAAAGTCTTGTTTAAAGTTATATTTTTGATTTACCAACTATAGCTTAGCTGCAAAATGCTTTGGTTAAAAATGTTTCAGTAGCTAAACTAAACCTCTCATAACTTTTAGTGATGATCAGGAACTAAAAAAAGAGACTCGTTCTTTTCGGGGAAACAAGACCAAATCCCAGTCCGTGGGCGTCGCCACAAAAACACACGTTTTCCTACATTACGTTACGGTGAATCACCGACGACACGATCTTTTATAACGTCGTTAACTTCTGGGTACTGAACATAAAACGCTTCAGAGGTACCAACGTGTTCTGATCGGAGCCGCTTCAGACCCGAAGCTCAGTACCCGGGTCTGGACCAACGACATGACACGAAGCTAGCTTTTGAATTACACCGGAGATGAAGGCACGCCTTTCCCATAATGCAACTTCCAAAGCTTCCTCTTGAGAGTGACTTCACGCCGGCAAAACAAATGCTCTTGCCCTTTGTGCAGCACAACAGCCGCCGCTCGCTCCCCGACCCACGTCTGCACAAGTCATGCCCACACGGCCCCGTTCGGGGGCGTCGAGGAGATTGAAAGCAGATGAATGAAGCTGGGGTACGGCCCACAGCTCGCCAGGAACATATTTCACTCCGGAAAGCCTGATTAAAACAAGGTGCGGCCCACGAGCAGCTTTTCTTTCTGGCTCCGAGGCGAGAAGAGACGGAGGTCACAACTTAAGAATCTGGCTCCCGGCGGAGGATTCCTCAGTAGAAACCAAAGGAAGAACGATAGACGAATGACCCACTTTTTTTAAAGGCGTCCTTTAGTTTTGCTCAAAACAAACTCGTGACAAGATCATTTGTTCAGTAAACTGAGCAGATTTTAATTCAGGTACGAAAACAACGACTTGGAAAAATGGGTCAAACTCAAAGGTATGAGTTTCAAACTCTGCTCTTCAAGCGTCGATGGACGCAAATGCGAAACAGACGACAGTTCAGGAGGGAGACGGAGGACGAGAAGTGGTCGGAAGAATGAAAACCAAACGTCTAAAGAGATGGATACGCTTCAGATGAAAAAACATTTCTCTTCCTCAGATGGTTTTCGATGTTTTTCTTCGGTTCATATAATGACTTTATCATCACATGCATGTTTTTGGAAAACACTTTTGCTCGCCAAGAAATGTTGCTTTTTAATCTCACACAAAGTCTACAACAAAGACATGAAAATAAAGATGGTTTTCCCCTTTTATTTTAAGAACCTCCGCCACAGGGTTATTGGCTACAATGTTGGCAAAGTGAATCCAACTTGTTGTATTTATGTCAATGATGAGACGAGAACAAGTGATTTTACTTTAGAAAGGTTCTGAGATTCCTTCTGGATTAATGGCAGTTTTAATTTAATGGACTTTCACTTGTATGGCCTCTCACTGCTGCTGCTGTCCAGACCAGAACTAGCATTAAAAACAAATCAATCACTTAAAAATACTAAAACTATTCAGTGACTAAACACATAACCTGAGTTGTTTTTGGTTTTCTGGTGTTTTCTGGTTATAAGTCAAGATGGTTGTGAATGTCTTTTTTAAATATATTTATATTGATTTATTTGGGGTCACTAGCAAATACAATCATCTAATAGTATTTTTACAAATGTAACACGAACACAACAACAATAATATAACAATACCTTTGATTTTATGGTATTTTCTTGGTGAACTGAGAACACAAATACAAAATCAATGCTCTTTAATGCATTGATTGATATAATTGATACATTTGTATTCTTGAAACAAATTAAAGTTGACATACATACAAATGACACTCAGTTCACATGTTAAAATAGTAGTTAAAAAAAAACAGTATTAATAAAACAATAAGTACAATAATAATAAATTCAACAATAATTGGGAAAAAACTAAATCAATAATAATATCATTATAAATAATAATAATAGTAAAATAATAATGAAATCAACGAAATAATAAATAAATATATCAACAACAATTACACAACAGATCAACAATTGGAAAATGTATATATTTAAGCGACTCTTACACGTAGTCAAGACACATTTTGGGGTAAATGTAAAAATGTGGGTCACAGACCAGAAAGATTCAGGTCTTATACGTCAGGATTCGACACACATGTAAGAAACAACCAGACTCTAATGTTACATTTCAACCCAGAGTCGAATGTTACATTTCAACCCAGACTCTAATGTTTATTTATAACCAGACTCTAATGTTGTATTTATAACCAGACGACCGGCGTCAACGTGTCTCCAAACCTTCATTGACCTGGTCAGTGACGGTGAATCTGGTCAGTGACGGTGAAGCTGGTCAGTGACCCTGAAGCTGGTCAGTGACGGTGAAGCTGGTCAGTGACGGTGAAGCTGGTCAGTACCAGTGAAGCTGGTCAGTGACGGTGAAGCTGGTCAGTGACGCTGAAGCTGGTCAGTGACGGTGAAGCTGGTCAGTGACGGTGAAGCTGGTCAGTGACCCTGAAGCTGGTCAGTGACGGTGAAGCTGGTCAGTGACGGTGAAGCTGGTCAGTGACCCTGAAGCTGGTCAGTGACGGTGAAGCTGGTCAGTGACGGTGAAGCTGGTCAGTACCAGTGAAGCTGGTCAGTGACGCTGAAGCTGGTCAGTGACGGTGAAGCTGGTCAGTGACGGTGAAGCTGGTCAGTGACGCTGAAGCTGGTCAGTGACGGTGAAGCTGGTCAGTGACGGTGAAGCTGGTCAGTGACGCTGAAGCTGGTCAGTGACGGTGAAGCTGGTCAGTGACGGTGAAGCTGGTCAGTGACGGTGAAGCTGGTCAGCGACGCTGAAGATGGTCAGTGACGGTGAAGCTGGTCAGCGACGTTAAAGCTGGTCAGTGACGCTGAAGCTGGTCAGCGCCGGTGAAGCTGGTCCACACCAGACGTGACACATGTCATCAGTTAGCGAGTCCATCAGACGTGTGATCTCCCCGCGGGAGGTCGAGTCCACGAGGACGGCGTCTGGTCCACGAGCGTCAGACGAGTGTGAGCGACAGACTGATTAGCGACGTTTCATCGACTCGTACTATTTTCCGTCCGCGACGCAGCCAGGCGTCCGGACCCCGGACTCCGATGCCAGAACAAGCTCCCCCTCGACTCCCTTGACATTTAAGCGATGTTCCCGCCGAGCGCCGCTCGCCGCCGCCGCTGCTCGAATATACGACGTTATTTCATTTCTAATGTTTCACGGACACCGACGAGGTTAATCTCGTTACACGGAGCTAAACGGTCTGTGTTGGAAACTTGTAGATAAGATGTGGACGAGACTCGGGATAATTAAAAGAGCCATTAAAATAGTGGAGACAGATGTTTCATCTGGACGTTCTTCAGGCGAAGCTCCAGGAGAATCACGTTTCCTTCCCAGCAGTGAATTTTTTTCGGTCTTGACATGTGGCAATAGTTGTGGTTTAACTCCAGCGAGCGCCTCAAATAAAAGTGCTTCTTCGCATTTACCTCCACATTTATTACTTTAATGAACTCGTGCGTCAGTCCAGCAGACGAAGAGTGAACTCTCTTTATTTTTTACTTTTACGTCAATTTAACACAAGACTGTTTACAAATATTTATTATAGTTATTAGATATTGTTTTTAAAGCATCAGAATTCAACATTTTTATATTTTTTAATCAGATTATCATTAAGTTACAGTTGTTTTTATCTTAAAGAAGCATGTTAGCCCAATGGCTAATTACCCATTAGCACTAGCCACGTTAGCATTGGAAGATGACATGCTCCAGATTGAATTGCTGCTGCTACATACGCTAACAATAAGATAAATGTAAACATAGAGCCGGAGCCTGGTTGAAAAAAAGGGTTTCTGTCGTATTGATTACTCAATTAAGTAGCTGGTGTTGCCGGGGATTTTTTGAAGTTACAAAAACCGGGAAAAATATTAGCAATAAAAAATTCCGTTTAACTTAGTTTTGATCATTTCATTGTACTTTTAAAATGCTTGCGTGATTTTAAAAGGTTTAGCTACAGATTCATAAAAAGGCAGCCAAAAGAAGGACAAAAACATCAGAGAACTTGGAGATTTAAAAGTCTGTAACTTGTTTATTATCTGAGCTCCAGGACTCCAGTCGAGTTTAAACCTTCCTTTGAAAATAGACGAAGAAAACGAACATATTTACTCATAATAAAGGAGAAGTCAGAGCACGACTGTCTTCGGCCTCTTTGGTCCTCGTGGACCATAAAGGTCAGAAAGTAAAAATCCTCTCAGTCCAGACACGGATCAGTTCATGAGTTATTTTGATCAAGAAGATTCTGTCAAAAAACTGACTCAAGTGACCTTTTTAGAAATATTTATAGAAATATATATAGATATATAAGTGAGCGTCTGAAAGGGATTTTATTCTTCAAAGAAACTAACGTTAACTTGTTACTCTCGACATATTAAGACAATTTTTGGTCATGTTAACTAAAAACATTTCTCTAAATAAAAATAACTATAAGTGAACATCTTGTTGCAGAGAATCCTGCTGAATGAACATGTTTTCCATAAACTAAACGGTTGTTGTTTTTTTGCACGTCCTGTCGTTATATTTGATGTTGTTTCCGAAGGTCGTCCGATCAAAGAAAGGACGACATTAAAGTACTATTTCGTTCACTTCCGACACTGATGACATTACACGTCGCAAACGCCAATAAATGTTTTATGCGTGTTTAAAGTGTCCTTCAGTCTCTTAGTTGAAGTTCTGTCCACTCATAAAATATCTTTTACAAGTCATTCACGTTTGCAGCCTCTGACATCATCGCGTACAGAGTTGTTAGAAAATATTGATTAAACAATTCATCGCAATGTGTTTGTTCTCGAATACTGTATCAATATTCACTGTGTAGATATAAAAATAAAGTTATTGTATGTATTACAATACTGTGTATGAAAGTCAAAATCATTGGATTTTTACAATTAACACTGAAATATTCTCAGCGTTTATTCATTTGTGTGCTGCACTTAAACCTCCGGCCACTAGTTGGCAACATTTGTCTTTTCCTATGTGTCAAAATAAAAAAACAAAACTGGCAAAATGGCAGCAATGAGTGAAAAAGAGAGGAAACAACTTTTAAAGTTTCAACTCATTTTAAAACAAAGTTTAAATTTAAATTAATCACTGACAGATACTGAATAGTATTTGTTGCTCTAGGTTTTTTGAGATGTAAATGCTCTTAATTGTTAAAATAAGTTTACATTTGTTTGAGAAGTACTTTCCTGCAAACACTTTCACATTTGTTGTAAAAGCCAGAAAAAGAGTTTTTTCCCTAAAATAAACAATATATGGTGTTACTAGAGTATCACGATACATCGTAATATGTCGTGTCGTACACATGTATCGTGATAGGTTTTGTATCAACACATTCTTATCAGTAAACAGCTCTAGTAGGACGAGCCGGGACCGAAAGACGAGGACGGAAAGTATAGTTCGACCAGTTCAAGGTACAAAAATGCTGGTTAAACCTGATCTAAAGACTGAAGACGAGTCGACGTTAGTCTCGACTCGAGGAGAATCTTCACCATAAAAATGCAACTTCTAATGACATCCCAGGATCTTGACAGTGACATTTGCGTCACCAAGAACACGTGGTAACGCACGGATGTTCCTACAGGCAGCGCTTCACCGAGGCCTGGACTCTCAGGAAAGTCTCCACTGAACCCCCTGAAGGTACGAGGAGCAGCTCCTGCCTCCGGTCCGGGCACAAAACAAGTCCCGTGGCCATCGTGACTTAATCCCCGGTGACATCGCCACAGGGCGACGCAGAGAAAAGGAAGCGTGGAGGAAGAAAAACATGCCCCGCGTTCCACTGCAAGTGAATAAAACATTAGGACGAGGAGTATCTCAGGACACGTCGCGGTCGCGGAGCCGCGATGAAAAGATGCCAAAAAAAAAAAAGCCGATATTCTTTCAAATTCCAAAGAGCCACAGAGACGAAGGTTTGTAGGATAATCAGCAGAGAGACGTGGAGAAGTTTGCCCAGGAGGGAACAACATGGATTTATTCCAGGGATCTTGGGATGAACGGTGTCTCTGGAGCGTCCACCGATGAGCAATGTTTCATTTTTAATTGAAAAAAAGAAGGACATAAGAACAACAAGGTGACGGCAGAAGGTGCAGCAGCCCCGAGGGCCATTATTTTCTCCTTTTTCTCCCAAAGACTGAAATATGATTGGTGGTTTTCCGGCACTCTGCGGATTCTGCTGATGCAGGGAACTTTTCCTCCGGAGATTAATGAAAGACTTTGGGCTCTTTGGCATTTTGGATTCCACAGAAATGGTGAAAACAGGCCCCGACCGGTGAGAAGTGTTTCTCTCACTTAGGAGAGCAATCGTTTAGCAAACCTTCAAACAGCGAGTCTGAGCTTCAAGAGTGTTTCGAGTGTAAAGACGTGTTAATGACGCAATAATGAATCTGTCGATCGATCAATATTCTAAAGTTAAGCATCAGATTTTACTGTCGGTTCTTCGTGTCGCTCGACGATTCTATACATTTAACAAACTGTTTCTAATCATTTTTCTTTAACATGAGTTAGTATTTTCTCCCAGTGTTGTGTGGGTTTACTCCGAACACTCCGGTTTCCTCCCACAGTCCAAAAACATACAGAGGTTGATTGAGAACTTGGGGAAATTGTCTGTAGGTATGAGTGTGTGTGTGAATGGTTGTCTGTCTTTGTGTGTCCTGAGACAGACTGGCGTCCTGTCCAGGGTGTCCCCTGCCTCTCGCCCTATGATACTGGGATAGACTCCAGTCTCCCCGCGACCCCCAAAGGGATAAAGCGGTAGAAAATGAATGAATAAATGAGTTTGACCTGTTTTAACGTCAGTGTTTCTGACACCATGTGACACATGTCGTCATCTAGAAGTCAACAAGAATTGAAACTATATTATTATTTGTTTTTATTTATATACTTATTCGTATGTGAATAGAAGCCACTTATTAAACATCAACCTTGTTCTATTGTGACTATTCTTCCCTTAATTACACGATAATATACACGTTAGTGTAGCTCAGAGTGAAGTAATTAAAGACAAACTTTGGTAAAAACTTGCTTCTCTCTATTTATTAGGTGTAAAAACCCTGCGATCATAATCTCAGAGCACCAAATAAAGTAGAACCATCATAGTATATATACAGTAGACAAATAAAATGTATGACAATATACTTGTCAAATACTTATCATTGAAGTATGAATATGCTGCCACTTTAGAACAGGGGACATATTCACATTTACAAATAGTTATTATTGAGTTATTAGGATTCTATTAATACTTTTATTTTTTGTACTTTTGTCCTTTAAATTCGACATTATTATTAAAAGGGAATCATTTCTCTTGTGGTATTTACACCTAACAAGGGTTAAAGTTGAGAGAAGCTAGTTTTCACCCAAGTATATCTTGAATTACTTCTTTATTTCCTGTTAATAACCAGTAATTAAGGTGTAGTTCAGAGTGAATATTATAATATTAAGGATGTAATTTACTCACGAGGATCGAGGAGTACTTTCTTATGTTTGTGAGTGGATACTTCTCTGTTAATACACAAGTGAATAAATAACTTATTAGTAGCTAACATGTGTTACCTTGTTTGGTCATTTATTTTCTCTCAGAATCATTTGTTAGTCGACGCCTCTGACAGTGACTTGATAAAGATATTAAATGTGATCTAAACACACTTTTATCTCCTGTGATGAATAAAGTTCTCTGAGGAAACGATGGACCTCCTGCGGACGTTAAGACGTTCGATTCATGTTCGAGGATCATAACTAAATATTCGACGTGTCTCTGACGTTCAAACATCTCTGTGGTTCCTCGCCACAGACTGAGGAGGCGAGCGTGAGCATCCTGGACCATCATCATCATCATCATCATCATCATCATCATCCTTCTTCTTCTCTCAACCTTGATGTGCGGCGAGAGCGATCGCACGACAACAGCCATCGTGGCAGAAACACACATTAGTCCAGAACGACGACAACTCTAGAAGGTGCCTCGTGTCGCACATGCACGTCTGTGCACGTCACCCTGAGGAGTCCATCCTGGAGATGAAGGACGTGGACCTCGAGGACAACACCAGTGATAAGAACGAAGAGATATATCTTCGTTTATATACTAGTGATGCTCGACGACTCCTTGTACAAACGATTAATCACAGAGTTAATGAAGATTAAATGTGATTAATCGCAATTAAAAAATCACGTCATTTTATACATTTTAATCACATTTAATTTTGAGAAAAGTTCCAAAATAGATTTATCAACAATTCCCACCAGAGTCTTTTAGGATAAATGTTGAATTATTGACTGTAAAATCCACAACAAAATACAAATATGAATCAATTTCGACTTTGAAAACTTGATCAACCAAACGTCGATCTTTAAAATTGAAGATTTCCGACAATATAAACGTGTTGCTGCCAGAAGGAACGTGAACGTGATGCAAAGAAGTGAAATGTATTTTGTTGTTTTGAACGTGTAAATAAAACCATTATTGACTAAAAAGCTGTATTTTTGCAAAGGTTGCTACACTTTTTGAAACAAGCGTATTCTACAGTCTGTGCTCTACTTGCTCTCCTGCCCACTGTCGCCTGGATGGAGATCTACTGTGATGATGGAAGACTCACAGATGAATTGTGTTACATTTTTAATCAGATGAATCATGAGGACTGATTGGAGGACTGGTTAATTAATTAATTAGCAAAACACCAAATTGAATACATTTAATCTCTCCATCACTGAGTCTTACATATAAATATGTATATATATATATATATATATAAATATATATATGTAACAGTAGAGACTGGAATCCAGTAGAGTCTGGAACTCGAAACATAAAACATAACTTGATTCCACAATAAATGTGACTATGACCAGACTGTGGTAATACTTGTGTATCTGACATGTACTGCAGTCCAAGTATGGTACGTTGAAAACAAACAATGACGCCGTTGTTGACTTTCATTCCTGCTCAACATCTTGTTCATTTGCTCCACATGTAGCCAATCAGGTGCACTTTAGTCTCTGCAGTGGATTAGAAATTAATCTGTTTGCTGAGAGGAAGAGAAGAATCTATTCTCCTCTCGTCTTACTCATATTTTATAATAATGTTCCCGGCCGTGATGCAACGTGACATGACTGCCTCGCATGAGAGGCCAGGCTATTAGAGGGACGGAAAAATAGGTCGAATACGCTGGAACGAGACTTCATTTCACCTAAATCTGTCATTACTCGTCCTCCGTCAACTCAGACCTGCGTCACTAACTCGTATTAATGCCTCAGAACCACGTGTTGAACTTGATAATGCACAGGATCATTAAACCACAGAAGAAGAAGAGGAGGAAGAAGAGGAAGAGGAAGAGGGAGAGGAAGAGAGAGAGGAAGAGGGAGATGAAGAGGGAGAGGAAGAATATTTAGACCAAGTCAAGGGATAAGACTAAGAAGAGACAAACAAGAAGAATAAGAATAAGAAGACTATGACTTTGACTATGACTAAGAGGAAAAAGAAAAAAAAAAGAAGACAAAGAAAAAGAACAATAATAATAATAATAATAATAATAATAATAATAATAATAATAATAATAATAATAATAATATAAGAAGAAGAAAAATAAGAAAAATAATAAGTAGAAGAAAAATAAGAATACGAATAAGAATAAGAAAATAATAATAATAATAATAATAACACTACTACTACTACTACTACTACTAATAATAATAATATAAGAAGAAGAAAAATAATAAAAATGATAAAAATAATAAGTAGAAGAAAAATAAGAATAAGAATAACAAAACAATAATAATAATAATCATAATAATAATAATAACACTACTACTACTACTACTACTACTACTAATTGTAATAATAATAATATAAGAAGAAGAAAAATAATAAAAATAATAATAATAAATAATAAAAGTAATAAGTAGAAGAAAAATAAGAATAAGAATAAGAATAAGAAAAAGAAAACAATAATAATAATAATAATAATAATAATAACACTACTACTACTACTACTATTACTAATAATAATAATAATAATAATGATAAGAAGAAGAAGAAGAAGAAGAAAAATAAGAATAATAAAAATAATAAGAAAAAGAAAAAGGAAATAATAATAATAATAATAATAATGATAAGAAGAAGAAGAAGAAGAAGAAGAAGAAAAATAAGAATAATAAAAATAATAAAAATAATAATAAGAAGAATAATGAAATAATAATAATAATAAGAAGAAGAATAATGAAATAATAATAATAATAATAATATTAATAATAATATGTCAGCCTGAGCGAGGTCTTCAGAACAACATCAATCCCTGCGACGGACAAACGTCTTCTCACGACGTCGGACTAAAGCCCTAAAACCTAACCACACGTTTCTGCAACAACACACTCCTGAGATGATGCACATCAGGCAGATTTACTACACACACGTGTGTGTGTGTGTGTGTGTGTGTGTTCACCAGGAGAGGATTGCTGCCCTAAGCATTGTGCTACCTTCTCATTGTGCGACCTTCAAGGCCTGGTGTCCTTGCTCCCTGAGATGTCCTTTATGGCTAATGCAAAGAGAGGGAGGCGGGGGTGAGGCGGGGGGTGAGTGAGGGGGTGAGTGAGGGGGTGAGGCGGGGGTGAGGCGAGGGGTGAGAATAACATCACACTATAGAACAGGACTCTCTCTTCGTATCCGATCCTCCTGCGTAACATCTCGTTCCTCCTGCGACGGCGTCCCTGATGCACACGTTCATCCAACATGCTAATGTTCTCGCCAATGATGGCCATTTAGATTCCGCTCATGCCTCCCGAGGCGCCGCCTCCCCCTCCAACGCCGGCGACCGTGAGGCGCACCAGGATCCACGACCGCAGACCAGGATTCTTAACGACGGACCTCTTAAGGTCCTGGAGGACGAGGTCCGACACATTTTTTACATCCTCAGAACCGGAGGATTCAAAATGGACGGACGCTCTTGCTCGGACCGTCGTGATGTCACCGGGTCTGAGAGCGAGTCGTGGCGCCGTCGGTCTGAATGTCATGATCTTTAACTGACTCGTGAAACGCTGCGTCCATATTTCTCACGTTACTGGATCACTTTTCTCCTTTTTTTGGGTTTAAAATCTAATTTTTTATAATAGTTCTTTTAAGGTTTCAATTAATTGTGTACAAAATAAAATAATTAGATTTCTATGTTAACAATTCAAAGGTTTTGTTTATTTTTGTGTTGCAATTAAACCTCCGGCCTCTGGATGGCAGCAGTCATTACGTCCTCCACAGCCAAAGGAAGAATGACGACTGAGGACGAGAGGATACAGTCGACTCCAGCAGCCTTTAAAGTTGATGTTTGGACATATGTTTGTTACTGTTCTGAAAGAAGGTAGGACTGTGACAGGATTCCACTAAAATTCTCCTGAAATTGTTACGAAACTATGCAATTGAAATATATTATATATTATATATAGTATCA
This sequence comes from Callionymus lyra, assembly GCF_982586985.1. Taxonomy (NCBI): domain Eukaryota; kingdom Metazoa; phylum Chordata; class Actinopteri; order Syngnathiformes; family Callionymidae; genus Callionymus; species Callionymus lyra. The sequence goes on from NC_141824.1 coordinate 2,746,407, forward strand.
TGAGTTGAAAATATTGTATGGTATCGTGAGAAAAGATTATTATCTACAGAACTAGTATAAATACAGATTCTAACACTTCATTTCAAGCTGTAATAACACTGTAATAACCATTTTATATTCACTTATTCACAGAGTTTAGAAAAAATAGTTTTATAAACCAAAACAGGAATATTTTTGGTAAACACATTATAAAATAAAATAATTAAATACAATGAGAGGAATGAAATAAAATACACTAAATTAAATCGATTAAATTGATGATATGAAAAGCAAACAAGACGAAAGGACAATAAATAAATAGATTAAATCAGAAACAATTTCATCCAATTTTATCCTAGATATTATTTACTGTCTCTCTTTTATTTACTACAAACTACTACACTATGAGGAGAAAACTGTGCGCGAACCAAACCAGAATCTTTTCACTTTTATTTCTCTCAGTTTCTCCTTTAATTGAGTTTTCTACCAACACGTCAAGATGAACATTTATCTCCTGAGATTTTCAGCCAGTTCTCCATCAGAACTTATTGAGGTCAGAAGGTGAGAAGGAGGAGATTTTTTTCAGGGCCAATGATAGACAAAGATATAAACACAGCAGGTTTGGTTCTGAAAATAACCAAACAAAATCACTATTTAAACATCAGATAATGTTGGGACAATAAGCAGAGGTCAAAGGTCAAAGCACAGCTGCCTTGAATCATCTTCATCCGTCTCTCCTCCTTCTAGAAGAAGAAGCTGTCGCATCATATCCTGTTAGTGTGTAGCAGCAGAGTTTGATTTGAGACAAACTATCTGTGGAGGATTAGTTACTAGTTAGTACGTACACTATCCTGATGATACTAACTTCTAGTATACTAAGAGAAGTATGTTTGAGACATACTATCTGTGGAGGATTAGTTACTAGTTAGTACGTACACTATCCTGATGATACTAACTTCTAGTGTACTAAGAGAAGTATGTTTGAGACATACTATCTGTGGAGGATTAGTTACTAGTTAGTACGTACACTATCCTGATGATACTAACTTCTAGTATACTAAGAGAAGTATGTTTGAGACATACTATCTGTGGAGGATTAGTTACTAGTTAGTACGTACACTATCCTGATGATACTAACTTCTAGTATACTAAGAGAAGTATGTTTGAGACATACTATCTGTGGAGGATTAGTTACTAGTTAGTACGTACACTATCCTGATGATACTAACTTCTAGTGTACTAAGAGAAGTATGTGATTTGAGACATACTATCTGTGGAGGATTAGTTACTAGTTAGTACGTACACTATCCTGATGATACTAACTTCTAGTGTACTAAGAGAAGTATGTTTGAGACATACTATCTGTGGAGGATTAGTTACTAGTTAGTACGTACACTATCCTGATGATACTAACTTCTAGTATACTAAGAGAAGTATGTGATTTGAGACATACTATCTGTGGAGGATTAGTTACTAGTTAGTACGTACACTATCCTGATGATACTAACTTCTAGTGTACTAAGAGAAGTATGTTTGAGACATACTATCTGTGGAGGATTAGTTACTAGTTAGTACGTACACTATCCTGATGATACTAACTTCTAGTATACTAAGAGAAGTATGTTTGAGACATACTATCTGTGGAGGATTAGTTACTAGTTAGTACGTACACTATCCTGATGCATACTAACTTCTAGTGTACTAAGAGAAGTATGTGATTTGAGACACAGCGTTCATCAACAGTGAAGATAGTTTCTCTTGAATCGAATGTATGTTTTATTTACAGTGAATCTATAATTTAATTGACGTTTGAAGAACATTCCTCTGACGTTTCTTCGTCTCCGATTCAAACGTGAAACTCAACAGATACAAACTGGATCGTATTATTATTATTATAGTTACAGTCGCGACACGTTTGAATGAACGAACTGATTAAAATCTCTCACAACGAAAACCTGTCATGGTTTCTCTGCTATAATGGCTTGTTTTGCTAATTTGTCTAATTCTTTTGCAAACGTGTTCGTCCTCGTGATTCGCTTCAGCTGCTCCTGACGCTTGTTTTTCTGCGCCTCCTTCGTTCCCGTCGGTCGGGTTTGTTTTCGTTCGTGCCGGACTTTAACGACGTGTGTTTTCGTCGACGTCTTCGTTTGAACACAGAGTTTGAACTGAAGATGAAATGTTTCCACAGGTGACGTCTGTGTTCGTCTCGCGCCGCAGAACAAGTGACGCCTCGACGTCGACTAATGTTCCAAGGCTTCGGTTTCCAAACCATGACGAAAAATGTCATCATCCGTCACGAAGGGAATCTTCACGTCAGACGTGAGGTGAGAAGAAATGATATATTGATAATAAACATACAAAGTACATCATTAAGAACTGACTAGTATTTATTACAGGTTTGTTTGTTTAGTTCATAAACACATTCTTATGAAACTTAACCTTTTCAAAAATGAATTTAATTTATATATTTTCTTATCTATATCTCAATAAATTGTATATTGTTAAATTAACAAACTTTCTTGGATTTAAAATAATACATATATTTTAAAGATTTATGAACTTAAAACAAATTGTTAAAATAAAGATTTAAGGACCAATATTGATTGATATAATTATTCATTTTTAATCCTTTTTTTACTGAGAAAAGTCTTGACAGCGAAATAAATAAATCTATCATTTTCTTAGTTGTTACATAAATATTTAGTTGAATTTATCGTATTGATCTATTTTTCTTCCGCTTTTATTTCTGCCTCCTTAAGTCATTGTCGTTCTTTTGTCTCCATCATTAGAAAAGAAACATCAAACGTCATCAGCATAGACAAAGTGCTTAAAGTTAAATCTTCAATAAACAATTATTATAACATCATTCAGGCAAAAAATGTCCACTTCAGGGCGAGACTGACCATCGTTTTCCCTCCGACAACCGAGTACAAGAAGAACCAACACAGACAATAAAATAAATGTTGAACAAAAGCTCAACTTTAAAACAGAAGCAGTAGAGATTTAAAATGCTAGTTATATTGTCATTGTATAACTGCTGCTGTTTTGCTTGTGTAAGAGAGCAGAGATGTTTAAGGTGAGATCTTTAAAAGAGTGAAGGCTAACCTAACCTTCAGCGTTAATAACTCAAGTTCATGTTTGGTTGAAAGCTTTGGATCAAGAAAGTTAAGGTTCGTGATACTATAATGAATATACAACAGTTGGTGCTCTGGGCTTCAGAAAGACAGACATGTAAACTCTGTGTTATTCTCTCTTTCTTGTACAAGTAAAATTACTTTAAACCAGATCTGATTTCTATTCTTTGTTTAAGAGAAAATGTTCATTTTAAATTAAATAAACAATCCTAACCAAAACAATTTAACTCAAATCAAACAATTTTCAACTATAATCACATAATTTTCAACTATAATCACATAATTTTCAACTATAATCACATAATTTTCAACTATAATCAAAGAATTTTCAACTGTAATCAAACAATTTTCAACTATAATCACATAATTTTCAATTGTAATCAAACAATTTTCAACTATAATCAAACTATTTTCAACTATAATCAAAGAATTTTCAACTATAATCAAACAATGTTCAACTATAATCAAACAATTTTATACTATAATCAAACAATTTTCAACTATAATCAAACAATTTTCAACTATAATCAAACAATTTTCAACTATAATCCAACAATTTTAACTATAATCAAACAATTTTCAACTATAATCAAACAATTTTCAACTAAAATCAAACACAAATTCCAAAAAGAGCAGGAACGTCTCATACGGAGGTTGTTGTGGAATTGGTCTTTAATCACAATCAATAACTACTGTAACCTTCATGTTGTGTGTCTTCCCTGCACCTCCTCTCACACTGAATAATCTAAAACAACAGTCGCACACTTGGACCGAACACAAAGCTGCTCCTCAGGCTCCTCATCCTGACCCTCAGACCAGCAACAGTCACATTCCTCTGCGGCTCAGCTTCAGCTTTGTTTGGATTAACAGAGAGAAGAACCTTCTGAGTCTCTGAGGCTGAGAGACACACGTCTGCCTGCTGCCTTACTACACACTGACGCACACACACTCACACACACACGTGTACACACACACATACAAACACACACACACACACACACACACACACACACACACACACACACACACACACACACACACACACACACACACACACACACACACATGTACACACACACCCCCCCCCCCCACACAGACACACACACACACACACACACACACTCACTCACACACACGCACACACGTGTACACACACACATACAAACACACACTCACAAACACACACACACACACACACACATGTACACACACACACATACAAACACACACACACACACACACACACACACACACATGTACACACACACCCCCCCCCCCCACACACACACACACACACACACACACACACACACACACACATACACACACACACACTGACACACACACACACACCCCACACACACACACACACACACACACACACACACACACACACACACACACACACACACACACACACAGTGATCAGACCTTATACAGACATGCTGGCGACTCATTGCCTTTCATGGAGGCTTGACTTCTCGACGTCCTCAGGCTTCTCTGCTCGTGACGAGAGGCTCAGAGGAACCAACATGAAAGGAAGGGAAGGTAAATAATGGAGGTGAGGATGGAGGGAGGAGAGAAGGTGAATAATGGAGGTGAGGATGGAGGGAGGAGAGAAGGAGTTTAGCTTCCAGTCATTTTATATTCTTCTCTGAGCTCAGAATCCAAAACCACCAGAGACCAGATCCAGGTCCAGCAGGAGCAGGAACGTCTAACACGGAGGTTGTTGTGGAATTTGTCTTCTGGGATGTTTGTAATGATGGTGGTTGCTAGGCAACGCTTCCATCACACCGGCCTGTCCGAGCCGCTCGTGCCGACCACGAAATAAACGAAATAAACTGTTTTAAAATCTATTTCTGTGGAGTCAGACTCAAATACACTGTTTAGAGTCTTTTATTTACATCTTTTCTTCTGAGGAGAACGAGCTGTTTTTCTTTCATGAAGGTTCAAAGGAATATTGAGCAGAACGTGTTTAGCTCCGGGTTTGACTGCAATACTTGGAAATACTTGCATAATATATTCAAGTGAAAATGGAAAATATGTAACGAAGATGTGATGAGAAAGAATGACCTTTTATTTCTGTCTCAATATTTACAAACTCACATTAACAACAACTTTATTGAACAACAACGATGGAACTTTATCACATTAGCTTGAGTTTACTGAGCCGTAGCAACATTAGCTTGTTAGCTGCTCGCCATATAGCAACATTAGCTTGTTAGCTGCTCGCCATATAGCAACATTAGCTTGTTAGCTGCTCGCCATATAGCAACATTAGCTTGTTAGCTGCTCGCCATATAGCAACATTAGCTTGTTAGCTGCTCGCCATATAGCAACATTAGCTTGTTAGCTGCTCGCCATATAGCAACATTAGCTTGTTAGCTGCTCGCCATATAGCAACATAAGCTTGTTAGTTGCTAGCCATATAGCTACATTAGCTTGTTAGCTGCTTGTCATATAGCAGCATTAGCTTGTTAGCTGCTCGCCATATAGCAACATTAGCTTGTTAGCTGCTCGCCATATAGCAACATAAGCTTGTTAGTTGCTAGCCATATAGCTACATTAGCTTGTTAGCTGCTCGCCATATATCAACATTAGCTTGTTAGTTGCTAGCCATATAGCAACATTAGCTTGTTAGCTGCTCGCCATATAGCAACATTAGCTTGTTAGTTGCTAGCCATATAGCAACATTAGCTTGTTAGCTGCTCGCCATATAGCAACATTAGCTTGTTAGCTGCTCGCCATATAGCAACATAAGCTTGTTAGTTGCTAGCCATATAGCTACATTAGCTTGTTAGCTGCTTGTCATATAGCAGCATTAGCTTGTTAGCTGCTCGCCATATAGCAACATTAGCTTGTTAGCTGCTTGTCATATAGCAGCATTAGCTTGTTAGCTGCTCGCCATATAGCAACATTAGCTTGTTAGCTGCTTGTCATATAGCAGCATTAGCTTATTAGCTGCTCGCCATAGAAGCAGGAACTTGCGAAGCTACAAGCAAACAACAAAAACTCCAGGAATTTTCTGTTTCTGAAAACAAAATCATGAACTCTTGGAACCATAAACGTGTTTAACAAAGTAGCTCCAGTTTAGATGATAACAACATCAATAATGACGCAAGAAGATTTAACAACGAATGCACTGAAAACATTTCACAAAAAACACTTTTCCAAGTAACAAATGTGACTTTTGTTTCCCGATGTTTGTATGACTAGTGTAACGTGAGACAAACAAACACAAACTAAATGATTCATACATTTGAGAAGATTCTTCTAAAGCGTCTCAACATCCATCAGGAGATCCCGGTGGAAGGTTTGATCACAGGCTGGACCTGGTCCTTCTGAGGAGCCCTCAGGATCTTCCAGTTGAAAATGCTCTGGGTTTGTGATTCTTCTCCAGATCTTCTCCACATGAATCGATCATCAGTCGAGACTCACATCAGCACCACAGCGATTATGAAAAACCCACATTTCTCCGGCGCTCCGGGCCCTTGAGCAAGACTCTGGCCGTCCAGGAAAATAATGCATGTTCCCGTCAGTCAAACTACTCTGAGCCCCCCTTCATGTACCCTCCAACAGATCCATCAGTCCTGAGAACTGAAGTCCTCGGCCACGAGGAAGGTTTGGACGAAGATGAGGAGAAAAACTGAGCAGCGACTTAAAGACACGACGTCATGATGGGAAACGATGTTTGGTGGAGATCATGGAAGAAAACCTTCATGCAGGAGCTCTTAGATGAAGAAGTTCTTTTAGTTCCATCAAGTATTTCAATATATTTTCACATATTAATCGTAAGACTTAAGACTTAGATTGTATCATCTTGTTCTTTCTCTTTGTTCTTGTTCTTATTTTATTTTTATTTATTTATTAAAAATTGCTGTAATGCTGTGGCAAGTTGGAAAAAAAACCAATTTCAATAAAGTTCTACCTAATCTAAGAAACTTCAGGGTTAAGTTTACTAAACATTTACTGAATGTATCTATATATAATATTATTAATAATAGTAATAATAATAATAATAATATAATATGACCAGTAAACAAAAACAAATCATGCACAAGATCGCATTATTCAGGACAACATAAAGAAGTCACTGATTTATAAACAAACCATTTACAAATTCCATAATTATTATTGTTTTATAATTTAAATTGTTAGCGCAGACCTCTGCCAAGCAGCTCTCCTTGTACCATTTGAAATATGGTGGATGAGCATGAGATCGACTGGAAAGTATTGTTTCAACATCCCTGGAATCTCTTACAACACAGTAGAACATAATAGAACGCCTAACACAGTTTAAAATTAAAAATTGTAATTTTCTATCACATGTTCATTCTAACTTTCTTTGATCTATGTTCTTCATCTTAATCTTTAGACTTAGATGGTATGTATTGTTTCTCTTTATTTATCTTTGTTCTTGTTCTTATTTTATTTTTATTAATTTTTTATGAAAAATTGCTGTATTGCTGTGGCTAATTGGAAAAAAACAATTTCCCCAAGGAGACCTCCTGAGGATCAATAAAGTTCTACCTAACCTGACCTAATAATCAACTTTTCTAGATGTTTCCGCTAAGAAATCCACTCATCATTTTTTGAGTTATTTTACACCTAGTCTGGTTCTGCTTGAGGTTTCTGTTTTTCTCTTCACCGTTCACCACTGATTGTTAAGTTACTTGGATCTGTTTTTCTTTTCTCCGATACAGTCTTAGTTCATTATATGAGACTTTAAATAAAATGGAATTAAATAAACAAACAAACGTCACGACCTCCTTGGCTGATGTATTTATTACCTGAGACATCGTGTTGATGTAACTTTCCTGCATCGAGGTTTTATTTCTCACGGTTTGGACATCGTGTTTATAATTCTGACCCAACGTTCTAAGTGTTCTAAGACGGCGTCCCCCTCGTCTCGTTCCCCCTCGAAACCTCGGTATCTTTCCTTAAGTCCCGCCTCCCTCGCGCCGCCTCATTAGCCGGCGGCGGCACCGAGTCTCCGTGAGAGCCATAGAGCGCCGTGACCTTCGTTTCATGGCGGGGCCACTATCAGTGACAAGCCATCAGCTCCAATGTCGACCACGACACACACACACACACACACACACACACACACACTAATAAGCCACACCAAGAAACCCCCTCACACAGCGTCGGGTTCAATCCGGCGGATCAGGGAACGAACGTATGTCATCAGCCTTCAACCTTCAAGCAGCCGTTCTGGAGGCTAAAGAGGTGACACATCCAGCACAAGGTAGTGACGGCCGTCTTGGCCTCGCCTTCCTTCTCATTCTCACACATGATCCATCGCATGACGGCAAGGGGGGGGCGAGGGGGGCGGGGGGGTTATAAGGTCAACAGCCTTCTGAGACCAGAGTCCTTGAGACGCGAGTCAACACAACACACACACATGTGCTCGGCGGTAAATAACGTCCATCAACCTGTGTTCTAATCAGCGTCAGGGACGCTCGGGTGCTTCCTGTGATGCTCACGGACCATCCTTCACGGACGCACCGGAGGGTGAGCTGCTCAGAAAGGTGCTCGTGGAGACCCTTCGTTGACCTCTCCGGTGAGAGGGTGACGGGGTGTATACATTTGTCCCAAACCCACACCTTTTTATTTCTCTCCCGGAGCCCCAGGGATCCACCTCCAGAGCTGCTGCTGATCCAGGATCTTCACCACGTCATCAGATCCCGAGTTCTCTCCAGCACCCCCATGGACCCTCCTACACTCTCCTCTTTTCTCTCACTATATCCTCCCTCACTCCTTATCCATCTGTCTACCCCCCCATCCTTCCTCCCAGCCGGTCAAAGCGGCAGGCCATCAACAATGAGTCTGGTTCCGCTCGAGGTTTCTGCTTCTAAAAGGAAGTTTTTCCTCGCCATTGCTCACTGTACAGTGTTTTGATTCTTGCTCTTTGTTGAATTGCTGGATCTATTTTTCCTTAATGAACTGTAGTCTTAGTTCAACTGTATAGTGTCTTGAGATAACTTTTGAATTGAATTGAATTGAATTGAAGCAGCTCCGAAGACGACGGGGAAGACGTTTCTTTAAAAATGGTCGTAAAAAAAACGGTGAAACCGTTTGAAACGCGTCAGAGAACAGGAGCTGAACACCAGCTTCAAGGTGTGAACCATCAGAACCATCGCGATAGAAACATGTCACTGCTGTCACTGCTGTCACTGCTGGACAATGAAAGCAACGGTTCGATGAACGTTCCTGTAAATCATCTCTAATGCGAGTCAAAGTTCCCGTGGACGCCTGAGCCTCTAGAAAACCGTTGGAATGTATTTTTCCATTTGTATTTATACATGTTATTGATTGACATATCATTTTATTTATAAGCACTAAAAAACAACACACCTGTGAGTGCTGTACAAAATAGGATAAAACTATCCATAAAACGCACAATCAATAACAAATACAATAGGACAGATAAAACATATCATTTCTATGGTAAAAATAGTAGGAAGAAAAAGCGATCAATTGTGTGAACTTCTTAAAAACCTTATTCTACTTAATTTCCCTCCATTTTTTGTTATTTCTTCTCCCTCAAAATAAAATGAAATACTTTTTAAAATGTCAATGATAAACTCTGACTATTCTGAGATGTAGTGAATGTTCTTCAAGACGCAGTAACTTCTCATCATGACCATGTTTTAATTATTACTTTATAAAGTTGCTCTGAAATCTGGACGAACGAGAGGTTACAAGAGTCCATTATGATGTAATAATGGCTTCACTCCTCCTCCAGCTGTAATCACGCCCCACTTTGTTTATACAAAGAGTTCCTTTGGAGGTGGAGACAATTGATGACGCACGGTGACAAACCTCCATGCTTGACCAATCACAGCAGAGTGGGTGTGGTTATGTTCAACAAGATTTCATCTCAAGAAAAGAACCAGAAATTTGTACAAACTTTTTTTTTCGATGGAGCCTCACGTAACAAACTTCATATTTAACGTGGTCTTTGAGATCTTGAAACTTGAAGAACATTTTCTGTCATTTTGTTGGAATCATCAGAGAAAGATCAACTGATTAAAGAAATGACAGATTTGCCTTCCGTCGTTTCTTTCTCTTCAACATAAAGTGGAGCATCTTCAATTTTTCCCAACTATGAAAACTATACGTCTCAACAGTGACCGAAGAAGTCCAGAGATAAAGAGCCAGTTTGACCTTTGAACCGACGACTGTACACATGTGACGGTAAAGTCTTATTTTTAACAAGAGCAGACACTTCCTGACCGTCTTGGTTCGTCCTCAGAAGGTCCTTCCAGTGAAACCTCATCTTGACTCAGGTTTGAATTCCAGCAGCACCAGGACGACGGAGAAGGTTCACAACATGTCTATTATCTCAACATTAGAGCCGCTCACGGTGCCAAGACCTTCACATCCAGAGTCCGACCAGACACACTCTTGTTACATCCGCCAACATCTGGCCCTGGATCCAGACCAGCTGAAGAATGTCTGCGGAGGTTCTTTGACAAATACTGATGATTTGATTATTCAATTTTCTCGATCCAAACGTCCAATTCCAGACATTTGGAAAGTTTCTCCAGAGTCCGACTCTTTACCTTCACCCACAGCTTTGCCGCCTACGCATCGTGTCACACTCATAACTCCTGCGTCAAGTTTGTGTAACCGTCGTGTCTTTTGTGTTCATGTCAGTGAACAAAGTGTTTCCTGTCAGTCCTTCACATCACTTCCTGTTATCCATCGATCACAACACACTACACACCTGGACAAACTTTTTTTTTACAAACAATATTATCTTCTAGACCAAAGTAAACAGCAAGCCTGACCTGGTTGTTTAGATCAAGACATAATCAATAAAGTTCTACCTAACCTAACCTAACCTGTTGAACTGTGTTCATGAACCAATTATAAAATACAGATACAATTATACCTGATGTTTAGAGTTTTGCAGGTTTGTTGTGATCTCAGTAGCAAAGTGAACGGATGATGTTATTCTGTTTGTATCCTTTTAGGTCTTTGTGTCATTCCCTTTGATCCATAATCTGTATATTTGTGCTTTGTTCTCATTTGTTTGCACTTTGTTCTTGCTTTCGTGAAACTTCTGTACCTTCTATCGTCGGCTGTGAACTGGAAATTCAACTAATTTCCCGAAAGAGATCTCCAGAGGGATTAATAAAGTCAATCTAATCTAATCTAAATATGCATTCTAAGAATATTAATCTTAAAAATGTGTTTAAATAAAGTTTTCTCCTGAATGATATCATGTCAATTCTTGTGATGCAAGTCATTTGAACAGTTGAAATCTAAACACAGACGTACTCAAGGGTCTGAAACTCAACTGCTTTCATTGAGAATTATTTTCCAATAGTTTATTTTATGTCTTCAAACTTAGAATATATGTATCAATAAATTCATTTTATTCATCCATGACGACAGATACGTTGGAGACCCCCGGTGATCGGACGGAGGAAGGGATTGACCTTGACAGGTTGTTATTAATAATAAATGTATATGATGTTGAGAAAGCGTTGTGAGGAAATAACAGTCCAGCATCAGCCGCATGTTCACTTGTGCACAAGAATCGCTGCCAGATCACATCAGGGCACTTTCCCCTGAAGCTGCTTCGTCTTCTGCGCTCGGAGTCTCTGGAAATGTTGCCGCGCTCCGCGGATCATAGCAGAGCTTTTAGGAGCGTATTAAAAATAAATGGAGTTTTTGTTTTTGGCAAACACACCCAAACACTAACATACTGTGTGAGGCCTTTTTTTTTATTAGCAGAGGTATTTAAAATATAAGGGTTTTCCATTGTTAGAAGTGGAAAAAACAAAAACTGAGAAAAAATGTGTTTTTAATAATATCTGTGTCACGAGACTTACAAACTGAAATGTTTCTTTTTACTTTGTTGTTTCGCTCGTGTTCATTTACTGGACCTTTGTATTCCAAGATCTAATGTTGAACCGAACTGAAGGTGGTCTTCAACGGGACACGAACTGCTCGAGGCTTTTAATCATCAGCAGCTTCTGTGTCGACGACCTGTCAATCAAATGCTGCTGATTCTGTTGTGGAAAATAAACTCATTTTGTTCTGATTTAAAATGAACAAATATTAAGAATAAACATTTATTAATCATTGTGTGGAATTAATTGATCCTATTAATCGCTTGCATTAAAATGAATCAAATGTAATTTTTTCACTCATTGCTTCAGATCATCAAGTCCAACAACTAAACCAACTGAATTTTATGGTTGAAAAAACATTAATAACGACTGAAATACTCGATCAATGATTCATGTGAAGATTCGTCCAGGATTTTGTCTGTTTTTGTTCAGCTTTGCTTCTGTTGGATATAAAAACTTGTACTTGTGTTTTCATAAAAAGTTAATTCTGAGCATGAAATAAGAAATAAAAGACTTGAAGAAAAACAAAAAGTTTTATTAAAAAAGTACCGTAGATTTACAGCCTACTCAGCACATACTAATTAAGTGGTATATATAAATACTGTATACATATAAATAAATACTGTGAAATGAATTTAAATCAACTATTGATAAAAATCTCCATCACATGTTTTCATCTTTTCATCTGACGCAGTAAAATTATTTGATTAAATAAGAATTTAAAGCCTTTTCTTTGCATTTTTAAAGTATGATTAAATATAATACTATATATGTATGTGAATGTACCGATTGGAATCCAGTAGGATCTGAAATCCTACTAATACAGACTGGAATTCCAATATTCAGATCCCATGGATTCCAATCTTTACTAAGGTAAGGTAAAAAAAAAAGGTAAGGTAAAACTTTATTGATCCAGTGAAATTATTTCAGTACAGATTGTAATCCTACTACTGTATTGGGATCTGAATATTGGAATTCCAATCTGTCCTACGACAAATGGGAATTCTACCAGAACAATCTCCAATTCTAATAGGAGAAATTTGTTAAACAAACCCTGATCCATATCAAAATTAAGATCCCAGTTTAATAGCAGGATTCTACTAGCAGGATTCCAGATCCTACTATAGCCAGTATATATATAGAAAAGAAGATTAAAGCTTCGGTCGATGCGGGTGAATGACGATGCAGACCATAAATAACCAGAGCCTTGTTTCCATTCTCTCAGTCCAAGGCACCAGTGAGTCCGTTCATCTTCAACAGTCTTTGGTGGACGAACGACGAACTCACGCCACGGACCACCAGCCCGGGCAGAGGGACGCTCGTACTTGAAGTTGCCTTTGGTTACCAGAGATAAAGTCAGGATTCAAGACCTTAAAGAACCACACCTCCCCATTTAAGGCAGATAAACGCACTTAAACGCCGCTCATCTACGGAGGCTGGTCCTGCGAGCGCCGGACGCGTGAGTGATGGGCGACGTGTCTCCGGCGCTCGGATGGATCATCGCGCTCGGGCTCCCCGGGTGAGGCCGGAGATCATTTGTAGGGACGGGCGAGTCTGAGAGCAGACGCTGATGTAGACGGATGGCCGCGGTGAGAAATACTAAATTAAAACAGATGCACTCGAACGTGGAGAAGCGGTTAACAAAAACATCATGGACGAAGAAGAAGAATCTCTAGGCGTGAATCCATCGTCGGCGACGCATCATCAGGACCATCTGCACGTCGAAGTGAATCTTATCACGTATTTATGATGTTCCTGTAGATCTGACGCCATGACATCATGAAAACGAGAGAAGCTCCTCCATGTGTTTTCTCTCAAATCCAACATGGAAAATTGTCATCATGGAATTTCTCCATCACTTTACCAAAGAGTTCCAACTGGTGACGGAATTCTGAGAATAAATATTTGAAAACCAGTTGAAACTTCCTTTAAAAACCAACATGCAACATTTTTCTATACTTAAATAATGATCGGTTTAATTTTGAACGCAGTAAAACTATCTAACCATTATATGAACGTGCTGTATTTGGCAACAGTGCATCAAGATTTTAAGACATTGTAGCAACACTGGGGTAGAAACAACATGTTTAATCTCACATATATTGGTGCTTCAACAAATGTACAATTCCATCAATTAAATTAAAATAAGACGAATATAATATAAGAATTACAAAATAAGAGACATTACCAAAAAAAATGCGTATAAATATTAAAAATATGGGTAGAAAGGTGACAATTTCGCTCAATACATAAATCATCCTTTTATCGATTTTTTTATAGCAACAAAAACAGAATTGACAGTTTTTTTGTGAAACTATTTATATATATTTTCATTCAATTCTTTCAGTTCTAGAAACAATCAAGTGTAAATGCACACACACGCACACACACAAACACGCACACACACACACACACACACCTACACACTCACAAACACACACACACACATGCACACACACACACACACACACATACACACACACCTACACACACACAAACACGCACACACACACACACACCTACACACACACAAACACGCACACACACCCCCACACACACACACACCTACACACACACAAACACGCACACACACACACACACACACCAACAGACACACACCTACACG